>NW_012101300.1:442084-445002 GCF_000951045.1 Mandrillus leucophaeus | reverse complement strand
ATATTAATCAACCTAAGTGTCCATCAACAGATGAATTGGTAAAATAAATGTGGCATATATATTCAATGAAATATTATTCAGCTATAAAATGTATGAAATACTGTCATTTGTTACAATATGGATAGAACTGGAGGACATTATGTCAAGCTAAACAAGCCAGGCACAGAAAGACAAATATCACATGTTCTCACTCGTATGTGGGAGCTAAAAAAATGATCTCAAAGAATTAGAGAGTAGCGTGATGGTTACTTGAGGGGTAGTGGAAAATGGGGGATAAAGAAGTGTTGGTTAATGAATACAAAAAATACAATTAAATAGAATTTATAAGGTCTAGGGTTTTGTAGTACAATAGGGTGATTATAGTTAACAATAAATGATTGCATATTTCAAAATAACTAGTGGAGCAAATTTGGAATGTTCCCAACAAAAAGAAATTATATATATTCAAGTTGATGGATATTCCAATTACCCTGTTTTGATCATTATACATTGTATGCTTGTATCAAAATATCACATGTATCTCATAAATATGTGCAACTATTATAGAACCATAAAATTAAGAAATGGGCTGGGCGTGGTGGATCACGCCTGTAATCCTAGTACTTTGGGAGGCCAAGGCAGGTGGGTTCCTTGAGGTCAGGAGTTTGAAACCAGCCTGGACATCATGGTGAAACCCCATCTCTACTAAAAATCCACAAATAAGCTGGGTGTGGTGGTGGGTGCCTGTAATCCCAGCCATTTGGGAGGCTAAGGCAGGAGAATGACTTGAACCCAGGAGGCAGAGGTTGCAGTGAGTCGAGATCTCACTACTGCACTCCAGCCTAGGCAACGGAATGAGGCTCCATTTCAATAAATGAATAAATAAAGACAAATATTTTGAAATTATTTGATAAACTAATCAAATTGGACTTTTGGATACACAAATCAAATTGTATTTGGTATATAAATCAAATAGGACTTTTTGATATACAAATTATTTAAAGTGTTGGTGAGAACTTCCCTCAAATATGCATTGCTGCTACTCAAATAGCCCATTTTTTTTTTTACTTTATTTTTAAAAGTATTTAATTATCTCAACCTTCCTCACAGCATGTTCTACTAGGTCCTCTGTAGTCCTCAAGATTTTGGCAGTTGAGTCATAAACTCTTTGTATAACCGAAATTTCACATGGATTTTGTGTGTGGCTGTATGTTATCTATAATATAAAGTCTTGGTGATCACTGTCATCTTTCAAGATGACAATACCACTTTTGTTCCTCTTCAGTATTCATCTCTCTTTACCACATACTACAACTATTTATTTATACACTTAGAGAGTCCAACTAAAAACTGTGATTAAAAATGAACTTAGAATGAAAGCATCAAATCCATCATCTTTCTCTTATGCTATAAGAGTCCCTTAAAGTAGAATGAGACAGATTTGAGAGCTATTCAATAAATGTAGTTCATACATTCTCTTTTGTGTTAATAATAGTATTTACCAAACAGTGTTTTCTTGAAAATTTTAAACTATTTTCATTTGAAATTATACTCTGATGTTTAGGAGAGATCTGCAAAGTAGGTGAACAAGGAATATATATTTTTTAGGGACAGAAAACACTATTTCAAGTATTAAATAGTTCAAGTGTGTTCATCCATTAGTGAATAATGATGAAGCAACCTGAAATATGGGCCAACAAGCAGAAATATAGACATCATATATGGGTTCCCAATAATTTCATTAGCTTCATCAACTCCCCTTATATAGATGGCGTTAACTTCTGGGATGGATTTCCATTTTATGGATGATACTCACGATTTAACATAATGTATAAAAATCTCAACTATGAGAACTTGAGATTTTAATTAAAATGTGAGCTTGCAAAATGAAGTTCATGTTCACATGGCAAGAAGCTGGACATAACATTAAAGAGATGCGGTACAACAAACTGCACTGAATGGAAAATGAAAGTCTTTCATTCAGGTGAAATCGTAGGAAATAAAGTCTGCATTTCTGATATAGGCATAAAATATAGAGAAATCACTTTTGGGGACAAAGGCCATATGAATTGGGCTTAACAGAATCTAAAGACTCTCAAAGACTTGAATTACACTTGTGATAAAGAAATACGGCATAAACTATTATTTTTGGGCTACTTCTTTAGGGCTGTATAAGTGAGACCAGCAAGAAAAATGGAGTCCTCATTTTAGTTCTATCCAAAGATGGGAGAGATTAATCTGTCCAAAGAGCAGATGTTTGGAGGTGGGTTTAATCATTCATATAACAAATTTTACACTCACATTTGTGCTCACATGCTCCCAGATAGTACAATTCCAACATAAGATAGTGCTTATTTCTGGTAATATTTACGATAGTTTTCTATCTTTAACTACCTAGAGTACTTTTTTATCCTCAAATTAAATCTGACCTGTAGAGTAAAAGGTTAATATATCTTTACCCAATACTTAAATGACCATAGAATATTTTTATTAGTTAATTGTTAGGAAAAACTTTAGAAATTTAACTACCTCAAATTTTGTAGATGAAAATTAAAGGAGCAGGGGTGATGAGTGATTTGCCGAAGGTCATGTGACTAGGGGCAGAGCTGGAATTAGAACCCCCAGCTGCTAACTCCAGTTTAAGTACTCTTACTTTGTGTGGAACCACACTACTAGAAATTTTAACTTAAAACATTTTTTAAACTTTATTTCAAGTTAAGGGCTACATGTGCAGGTGTTATATAGGTATATGTGGTCATGGGGGTTTGTTGTGCAGATTATTTCATCACCGAGGTATTAAGCCTAGTACCCATTAGTTATTTTTCCTGATCCTTTCTTTCCTCCCACTCTTCACCTCCAGTAGGCCCCAGTGTGTGCTGTTCCCCTCTATGTGTCCATGTGTTATCGTCATTTAGCTCCCAGTTACAAGTGAGAACATG
>NW_012101300.1:435836-441139 GCF_000951045.1 Mandrillus leucophaeus | reverse complement strand
TTTCTAGACATTGTAAACACTTATTTGAAGTTTCTGTTTTCACTTCTAAATTTAGAACTGGATAGATACTTTCACAGTATTATTTGAGGAATATCCCCCTTTTCTCTATCTTTTTTTAAAAAATAAGGATTTTTAAAAAGTAAAGAAAAATCTGAATTAACAGAAAGGGATAGTCTGTATGGTTAGGGTGTCAGATGTGTATATGAACTTTCTAACAGCCAGGGAAAAAAGAAAAATTGTACATTGCCTGCTATTTTTAAGAGAAACAGGAATCATACAAGCTCCTTAGGAGAATATAATATTTACTATTGATATATTTTTCAAAATATAATTCATATTAAAATATGATGTGGTATCATTCCCTCTTTTGCTAGCATAATTAAAAATACTAAAGAATTTAAGTTTATGATTTATAGATTAAGAAATTGGAAATGAAGTATTAAAAAGCTTAATCAAATTATAAACTGTGGTTTACTCAAAGGATGGGAGCTGTGGAAAATTTTGTTCTATTTAATAAATTAAGATTAGAAAATATTATTGCATTTCAAATGGAATGGTAGCTGAGGTTACAATTTTTAAAGTACAACCACAGAAGAAAGTGTGCCATTTTTATTATTAAATGCATTTTCCTGACTTAAAAAATTATTTAATTTAGTTCTTACTAGCAATTCAGTAAACATTATGAAAAACTTAGAATTAAAGTGAATCATTCCTCTCTGAGTCTATAATTAGAAATGCAGATAATTATAGAAGATTCATTTTACAGTAACTGTTATTTGATGATCTTTTTTCACTGTTAACCTGACTCATGTGGGAAAAGAAAAGTAGTTACAATAATAAAGTACAATGTTTTGCCTTGAGCCTGGTATTCAAGAGCATCTATTCATCATTAAATGTTTTTTATTCATTTATTCATTCAACATGGATTTATAATATATGATTATCTGATAGACACTCAATCAGACGCCAAGTTTAAAAAAGAATTATAACTCACAGTTTCTAACCTTCAAGGAGCTCATAGTTTATTGAAAAATATCTGTATCCTCACAAATTAAAATGATCTATTGGTGTTAGAAATGCGATCAGAGCCCTAATGCAGAATAGATGGTGCATTCTATTTCCAGCTCCCCATTCCTTGCTGATATTTTTAACTTCCCTTTCAAATGATTCTAGACATTTCCCAAATAAATCAATGCTTTATTTTTTTTTGTATTACTTTAAATTTATTTTTGACACATGATAACCATACATATTTATGGGGTACAGTGATATTTTGATACATATATATACAATGTGTATTAATCAAATTAGTGTAATTAGCATTAAAAGAATGAAATACTGTCATTTGCAATGACATGGATGAGACTGGAGGAAATTAAGTAAAATAAATCAGGCACAGAATGACGAATACTGCATGATTTCACTTATATGTGAATATCTAAATAATTTGATCTCATACAAATAGAGAACACGATATTAGTTACTAGAGGCTGGGAAGAGTAGGGAGTAGGGAGGCCAGGAGGAGACATTAGTCAATGTGTACAAAGTTACAGTTACATAGAAGAAATAAGTTCTAGTGTTCAATTGCACAGTAAGATGTCTAGAGTTAACAATAATACATTGTATATTTCAAAACAAGCAAAAGAAAGAACTGTAATGTTCTTACCACAAAGAAATCATGTGTCTGAGGTGATGAAAATCAATGCTGGTGTTCCTGCTCTTGTTTTCAATTGGCATACTTTTCCACTCTTTCTTGTCAAATCCCATAGCATTTTTCTTTACATTCTTTAATTCCAATGCCAATTTCTTCATGAAAACATCTCTAGATATTATTTTCATTTAAGCCAGCATTTTTTTTACCTTTTTACTTCCAAATAGCATCTCCTGCCTGTAAGTTGCCACTGCATCTTGTCTGTATGACATTTGGGGCTCTTATCACCTTACACTATATTTGGGTTTTAAGTATAATTTTCCTTGCTACTATGTGAAATTAAACACCACACTTGGTAAATTTTCGGAGCTTAATAAATGCATGTAGGATAAATAACTCTGGAAAATCAAGAAGTTAAAATATCTGTACTTAGATAATTTGTTTTTACTAATATTAAATATGTTGTGACATAAAGAGTGGTAAACCCCAATGATAAAAAACGAAGTGATTAATTAAACTAGTATCAAATCCAACAACCTATACTGCCTATAAGCAACCGAGGTAGGGGATCAATAGGACTTGTTTTCTGATTTTGGTCACGACCCTGAGAAGAAACTGCCCCAAACCAGCTTGGACTAGGAATTATAATGCATTTGCATAAGACACTCCCTCCTGCACCATGGCAGTTTACAAATGCCATGACAACAACCTGAAAGTTGCCTTATATGGTTTCAACAATTCCTGCTCCTTTTCCACAAAGTTAATGAATAACCTGCCCCTTAATAAACATAAAAGGAGTAGTCCCTATAAATCCGCTAGTGCTGCGCCATAGGATAGGCCTGTTAGGTCTACGGAGCAGCCATTGTGCTGTACAAAGCTGCTCCAACAAAATTGCTTTCTTGCACTATCTGCTCTTTTTTTTTTTGAATTCTTTCCTGAATGAAGCCAAGAACCCTTTTGGGATGAGCCCCACTTTTAGGATTTGCCTGCATCAAAGCTAAGAATTTCTTTATACATTGTTAGAGTATGCAGAAAATAATTAATACTATTTAAGCAGAATTTAGAAGCAAAGCATTTGCTTTCTTCTAAGAAAACTTTCATGTGTTAGATTACTAATAGAAAGAATGCAATGTACATGCATATGGATGGAGACCAATGTGATGTCAAAGATAACAAGATGTTTTTGGCAACTAAACATCTGTAGAGTTCTTTCCTCATCTGTGGCTCTAAAAATTTATTAGCCTGTGTCTCCTTTACACAGATGGTTTTTGAAAAGCAAAGAACATTAATTAATAGTGAAATGACAATCTTTAATGCTACAGGAAATTTTCTGGCATAAATACAGATTACTGTCAGAAGAATGTATAAAAGTATCTTCAGCAATTAAAATGTATTTATTAGCTTTGGTGATCTTGGTACACGTATTTATTAAGATATGTGTTAATTAAGATTGCAGCAAGTTGAATTTTAATATTTTGGAGCAGCACTATATCTGTGTAGTATCTTTCCTGGTATCAGGTTTATAATTTCCAGTATTTGAGATATTTTTGTATGTTTTCTTTTTAGAAATCTAATAAATGTGCGTTATTGGTATTTGCAATTCATTTTACTGGAAATATAAGACATACATCGAAAATATGTTAGTCCTATTGATCCTCACAGTAATCCAGGTGGCATATGGCATTCCGCCTATTTTTGACTTGAAGAAATTGAGGCTCTGAGCTTAATTGATGAAAGAAGTTTATCTATCCAATAAGCCACAAATCTTGGATTTACACCTTATCCTTTACACCTCAAGTATTGTATTGATTTTACTGTGTCAGAGCTTTTACATTCTATATGACATTAGTTTAGGCTGGTATATATGTGTTTATAATAAATATATTCTTAACATTACTACTATTGTATCACTATCTGTAACCTATGTATATATCCATCAACTATCTACCTATCATCTATTTATCTATTTGTTTTATTTATCCATCCATCATATACACATTCATATCATTCTATCTAGGCACTACTAAGTCTAAATATCACACTTTTTTTTCTGAGAGAAAAGTTCCTCTCATAGATGACTTCCAGATTAGAGGTATCGTATATCCTCTTATTGTGACACAGCCTAATGTGATGACAAGTGATTACCATCTAACATCTGATCTTATGATTTCAAAGTAGAAACTCACAGCAAATCTATGGTATGAGAAGAAAAGATTATGCATATTCAAAGTAAAGGTACGACTGATTCAGAACTGAGTGATCTAAGTTTTAAAATCTATGTTTTATTGATTGATTCGATTATTATTATTTTTTTTTTGAGATGAAATCTCACTCTGTTGCCCAGGCTGGAGTACAGTGGCACGATCTCGGCTCACTGCAGCCTCCGCTTCCCAGGTTCAAGTGATTCTTCTGCCTCAGCCTCCTGAGTAGCTGGGGCTACAGGCATGCACCACCATGCCTGGCTAATTTTTGTATTTTTAGTAGAGACGGCGTTTCACCATGTTGGCCAGGCTTTTCTCAAACTTCTAATTTGACCTCTTCATCCTCATTCTCTCTCTCTCTCTCACACTCTCACTCTCATCATGAAATCCATTGGTTTATCCTCTGTGGTCTTGACTTTAATATCTTAGTCATTTACTACTCTAAATAAGTAATAATTAGACATGCTGTTTAAATTACTGATTAGACTTTTTAAAATATTCTTCATCCTGAGCTCTTCAGAGGATAAAGCATATGGATAAAGAATTAAAAATTTGAAAATGCAAGGTGAATGGCTGTTAAAAGTATCAATAAATTATTGTTAACTGATAATTAGGTAACTATCTACACTTTTTTCAATTTTCTTGTCCTTCTGGGAATTCTTTGGTAGGCCAAAGACTATGACTGTTTTAAGAAGTAAAATGACAAATCTGTGCGAAGGAAGACTTACATACTAAATGCCCACAATAGAAGATGCAATACCTTCATTGTAAGGTTCCATTCCCATCATTATCATCCTTGGCTATTTGGGCTCTGTTTTGGTTCCATATGAATTTTAAAATAGTTTTCTCTAATTCTGTGGAGGATGTCATTGGCAGTTTGGCAGGAATAGCATTGAATTTGTAAATTGCTTTGGGTAATATGGGTATTTTAGCAATACTGATTATTCCTATCCATGAGCATGGAATGTTTTCCATTTGTTTGTGTCATCTCTGATTTCTTTGAGCAGTGCTTTTTATTTCTCATTCTAGAGATCTTTCACCTCCTTGGATAGCTGTATTTCTAGGTATTTTATTCTTTTTGTGGCAATTGTGAATGGGATTGCATTATTAATTTGACTCTCAGCTTGGATGTTGTTGATATATAGGAATGCTACTGTTTTTTGTACATTGATTTTCTATTCTCAAACTTTGCTGAAGTTGTTTATCAGATTAAGGAGCCTTTTGGAAGAGTATGGGATTTTCTAGATATAGAATCATACTGTCTATGTGTGTGTGCATTTTTTGTCTGTTTTGTTATTTATTCTTTCATATAGAATACAAAATTGTAACCGATACCCTATCACTGTTAGAAAAATTCTAGATGCATACCACACTTTGGGATGCCGAGACAGGCAGATCACGAGGTCAGGAGATCGAGACCATCCTGGCTAACCTGGTGAAACCCCGTCTCT
>NW_012101300.1:424030-433966 GCF_000951045.1 Mandrillus leucophaeus | reverse complement strand
GGGTAATCACATTTCAACATGAGATTTGGAGGGGACAAATAGCCAAAGCACATCATATTTATAGAATGAGCTCTTAGAAATGGACTTGATGGGTTGAGTTTATGTGTGTTATCAAATTAGATATATCTACATGTACTCTAAAAGATAACAATATTTTGCTGAATGTAGTTTTCCATCCTTTTATTGACACAAGTATATCCATCTTCTAACTTATTTTTGAAGTTTATTTAAAATTTATTTTTATTTATTTGCTATAATGTATATGATTGTATACCATAAATCATATATGTTGTATATTATAAATTCAATATTAATTTAGTCAGTATTGTTCAATTTTAGCCAAAGATCTCATAAACAAGTTTTCCTCCACTATAAAGTCTCATGTAGAAAAATTGTATCAGTACTTTGATGTTTTCCTAGTGATCTTACAAACACTGCACATGATTTCCTTAATAAAAAGCCTATAAGAACTATACTATATTTGTAGTGTCTCTAAAATTTCTTGGCAAGAAATCAGTAGTGCACACTTTAATAAGATCCTCAGCCAAGTCAAGGGAATGTTTACAATCTGGGCAAATCATACATGCTTTCTAATATAAAATAAAATTACACATATAAATATTTTGGAAACATTTAAATAATGCTGTATGAGGGAGAATGTAGATTTGCACATGAAGAGGCTTCTCAAGGATTATTTTATCAAGCAAGGAGATTTTATTTTAAAGTTCAACAATTGAAGACTGGTCCAGGCAAGGAGAAATAGAACTGAATTTAATTCCCTGCCTCACTTCTTCCTATCCCCAGCTAGCCTGGAGAGATGGAGTAGGCTTTCAGGGACTTCCTATCTAATATAGTATAAGTCTTGATATTTATCGGTGAAAGAAAGAGGTCTTTTACTTTAAACATTCATGTAATGACTGAGAATTTCATGTCTCCGCGGTATTCCTTTATCTCCATTGTGACTGTTATAACCTAGAAAGATTGTCTTTGAGTAATGCCATCTGCGTTAACCATTTCACTCATTTTTTAGATCGCTTGTTTAAAATTAAACTTTCAATTTTGAGATAATTATATATTTAAATACAGTTTTAAGAAACAATGCAAAGAGATCTCCTCAGTTGCTTCTATGGTGGCATTTTACAAAAGGACAATACAATGTTGCAATCAGGATATTGACTCAAATACAGTCAAGATCCAGAATATGTCTATCATCACAAGGATCCCTCATGCTGTACTTCTATAGCCACACCTGCTTCCCTCCCACCCTACTCCTACCCCTTCCTTAATCCCTAGTAACCATTAATTGGTTGGCCATCTCCATAATTTTGTAATTTTATACCTGTAATCTCAGCACTTTGGGAGGTTGAGGTGGAAAGATTCGTTGAAGTCGAGAATTTGAAACCAGTCTGGGCAACAAAGTGAGACTCTGTCTCTAAAATGAATAACATTCAGCATAATTTGCTGGGTATTTATTCAGGTTGTTTCATTATCTATAGTTGATTCTTTTTTATTGCTGAGTAGTCCTCCATGGTATGAATGTATCGTAGTTTGTTTAACTATTCACCTATTGAGAGACAACAGTATTATTTCCAGTTTGGGGCTATTGCCAATAAAACTACTATATATACGTTTATAAGGTTTGTGTGAATATAAGTTTTCATTTATCTAGAATAAATGTCCAGGTGTGAACATTATCTGTTTGTATGGTTACATGCTCTATTTTTAAGAAACTGCCAAACTTTTCCATAGTGACTATACCATTTTACCTTCTCACCAACAATGCATGATTGCTCTAGTTCCTATACGTCTTCACCTGCACTTGCTGTTACCATTTTTATTTTAGCCACTCTGATGAGTGTGTAGTGATCTCTTTGTGGTTTTAATTTTTATTTTCCTAATGGCTAACTGATTTTGAAATTCTTTTCATGTGCTTTCTTGCCATATATATATATACTCACACACACACACACACACACACACACACATATATATGAAATGTGTGTTTGAAAACAAACAAAAGCACAATCCATAAAAGGAAAAATTGATAAACTGGACTTCATCAAACTGGACTGGATTAAGAGTGAAAGAAAGCATTATTTTTGTATGTGTCTGTGAGGTTGTTTTCAGAGGTGATTAGTATGTGAACCCATATGGACTAGGTGGGGAAGATCATCCCTCAATGTTGTCCTCCACATCCAATCAGCCAGGGTTGTCTCCTGCAGAGAACATATACAGAAGGCAAACTAGACTCTCTTTGAGAGCTGAACCATTCTGCTACTGCCTTGAACATCAGAAATTTAACTCCACAAAAGTGCAGTCTCCAGTTGGATTTTTTTTTAATGTTGAGTTTTGGTGATTCTTTTTATAGTCTTTGTATGGAACCTCTGCCAGATGCATCTGTGGTTTGCATATATCTTCTCCTAGTCTACAGCTTGTCTTTTCATCTTCTTAACAGGGTAATTGACAGGGTAAACGTTTTCAATTTGAGGAAGTCTAGTTTGCTGATTTTTCCTTTTATGGGTTGGGCTTTTGTTGTCAAGCCCAAAAACTCTTTGTCTTGCCTTGGATCCAGAAGAGTTTTGTCTCTCTTTTTTTTTTTTTCCTGAGAGTTTTATTGTCTTACATTCATGTCTATGAAATGTTTTGATTTAATTATTATATATTGTATATGAGGATAAGGTTAAGGTTCTTTCTGGCCTATAGATGCTTGCTTTCTTCAGTACCATTTGTTGAATAGGCCATCTTTCATCTATTGAATTGCTTTTCACCTTTGTCAAAAATGACTTGAGCATATTTGCATGGATCTGTTTCTGGGTTCTCTATTTCATTCTATTACCTATGGGTTTATAGCTCCATTTTATTGCTGCATCTATATAATGATTCCTGAAATTAGGTAAATTAACTCTATCTACTTTATTCTTCATTTAAAAATTGTCTCAGTTATTCTCATTCTTTGTCTTTTCACATAAATTTTAAGAGAATCTATATTAGCCTGTTCTCATGCTGCTTATAAAGACATACCTGAGACTGGGTAATTTTTAAAAGAAAGAGTTTTAATTGATTCACAGTTCCACATGGCTGGGGAGGCCTCACAATCATGGTGGAAGAGGAAGGAAGAGGACAGGGATGTCTTACATGGTGGCAGGCAAGAGAGAACGTGTGCAGAAGAACTCTCCTTTATAAAACCATCAGATCTCATGAGACTTACTCATTACCACGAGAACAGTATGGGGAAAACCAGCTCTATGATTCAATTATCTCCACCTGGGCCTGCACTTGACACATGGGGATTATAACAGTTGAAGGTGAGATTTGGGTGGGGACACAGCCAAAGCATATCAGAATTTTATCTAAATATATAAAACATTTTTCTGTGATTTTTATATGAATTAAATTAAACCTGTATATCACTTTGGGGAGAATTAACAACTTTACAATGTGTGTCTTCAAATCCGTGAAAACAATGTGGCTTTTGATTTATTTAGCTTCATTTCTTTCATCGATGTTTTATAGTTTTTAGTACACAGGTCATGTACATGTTTTGTCAGATTTACAATTAAGTATTTCATTTCTTGAACAATTATAAGTGACATTGTACTTTTCGCATAAGTGATTATGTTTATTACTCTTATATTAGCCCTATGCTTAATTTTGTATACTTTTCTGTATCATGTAAATATGCTGAACTAATATTAATTCAATAAGTTTTGAGTTTGTTTTTTAGTTTTCTGGGAATTTTCTGTGTAGATTTCACATCATCATCATCAAATGGGGACAATTTTACATCTCCTTTTGGTGTTTTTAAATTTCCTTTTGTTGCTATTGTATTGGCTAGAATGAGAGTCAATATGTTAAATCAGAGTGATGAGAGAAGACATTCTCATGTTATCAATCTTGGGGAAAGACATTTAACCTTTTACCATGAAGTATAAAGTTAGGGGTAGGTTTGCCTTGTAGATGCTCTTTATCAAGTTTAGAAAGTTCTCATTTATTTCTATTTATATGAGAGTTTTTATTATGAATGGGTGTTAAATTTTGTCAAATGCTCCTTCTATATCAGTTGATATGATCATGTATTTTTTTTTCTTTAGTCTTCTAATATTGTGGATTACTTTGATATACGAATGTCGAACCAGCCTTGCATCACTATGTTTCACTCATTTATAATTCAACAAATAGTTATCACTTTTAACATAGCAAGATTATGACTTTGCTTAAGTTTTCCTCTGTCTGTTTTATTCAAAAGGTACATAATTTTAGGAAACGAAAACATGAAGTGTCTATTCCAAGTCTGATCTTCTTAAACTGGGTTGTTAAATTTCTTATTGTCATATTTCATGTTTTAAAAATTATTTATATATCCTGCATACATCCATATTTTTTTAATGTGGGATAACATATATATTTCTTTTTTATTATTATACTTTAAGTTCTAGGTATACATGTGCCATGTTGGTTTGCTGCACCCATCAACTCATCATTTACATTAGGTACTTCTCCTAATGCTCCCCCCTCCAAGTCCCCCACACACTGACAGCTCCCAGTGTGTGATTTTCCCCCACACACTGACAGCTCCCAGTGTGTGATTTTCCCCACCCTGTGTCCAAGTGTTCTCATTGTTGAATTCCCACCTATGAGTGAGAACATGCAGTGTTTGGTTTTCTGTCTTTGTGATAGTTTGCTGAGAATTATGGTTTCCAGCTTCATCCATCTCCTTGTAAAGGACAGGAACTCATCCTTTTTTCATGCCTGCATAGTATTCCATGGGCATACACCCATATTTTTTACTGGATATGTAATTTTCAAATCGTTTACTCCAGTCTATGGTTTGCTATTTCATTCTTTTTGCAGTGTATTTTGCAAAAAAACCCAAAAAGTTTTAATTTTTGAAAAGTCCAAATTAGTCAGTTTTTCCTTTCTTGTATATTGCTTTTTATGTTATACAACGCATGAATCTATAACATACACTTTATTTTGTAGAATGTGTAGATAACTCATATATATATTTTCATTCATATCTCTATCTGTATCTATATCTACATATATATCTATGTTTATCTATCTGTATCTATATTGGGTTTGTGTCATAATCTTGTAAAACACAATTCTGCACACTATAACTCTGAATATTTAAATCCCAAATGATCAAAACCTCTAAAGATCAATACCCATAAAGTCTAAATGACTGAAGTCTAAAATACATATAAAACAAAATCTCAAAAATCACAATCCCCAAAGATTAAAATTTTGAATGTTGAAATCCTGAAAGCAGATTCTGAGAAAGGAATTAGTGTGGTTTTGGTTGTATGTAGAATAGCGGCATTGTGTTTGTTTCATTGTGTTTGGTGGAACTATCATCTTGTTATTTTTAATATTTTGAAATTAAGTATGGTTTAAGGAGATGCCTATGCTTGCCGAGTTGACCAAAGATGAACTTGACTCAATTTTAGGTGTCAGCTTGATTGGATTAAGAATGATCTAGAAACCTGGGAAACATTATTTTTGCATGTGTCTGTGAGGTTGTTTTCAGAGTGATTAGTGTGTGAACCCATGTGGACTAAGTGGGGAAGATCATCCCTCAATGTTGGCCTCCACTTCCAATTAGCCAGGGTTCTCTCCTGGACAGAACATATACAGAAGGCAAACTAGACTCTCTTTGAGAGCAAATACAGACTTTCTTTTACTGCCTTGAATATCAGAAATTTAACTCCACCAAAGTGCATTATCACAAAGTTGACTTTGTGTATAAGCATTGCACACGTATGTGAAAATGCTGGCACTTCCTCAATAAGTGAAGAGACATCCTTTTGTACATCTGCAATTGTGAAAGATACAATTTCTCAAGTTCTTGGCTCTTTGGATGAATGCATATGCTGTGGTGGTCTATCACAATTTTTGATCGATCTCTTCAAAAGACTTAGATTGTTTTTCATGGTATTTCAGGCAACTACAGTATAAAACTGAGTGTACACAATTACCAGCCACAGTGGTACTCATTTATACATTTCCTTTTTATCCTATTTCTTTATGAATGTGGTTAATCTGGTCATAACTGTTATACATACTTAACTCTCATTAGTATATTTGAGTGTTTATGCTTGCAAAAATACATATGTTGTTATTGCTTATTTTATTGTGTAAAGTTACCTATGAAGTATTCTGTCATATTTATGTGTTCCTCAAATAAATCTTTTAAAATTGTAAATAAGTGTATATTTTAGAAAATTGCAAAATTATTTTTTTAGAGGTTATTTTGTGATTTTGATCTTTTGGGATTCCAATTTTTAGTATTTTAGACTTTTGAGGTCTTGTTCTTTTGGGATTTCAACATTCAGGATTATGGTGTTTGAGGTTGTGTCTTTTGGGATTATGATTGGCTTTCATATATATCTATATCTAATCATCTATTCTGATTTCTTTTGTCCAAAGTGGACCTAGAAAAAGCAATAACATACTAGTAACAATGAGTCTATAATCAAAGTCTTAGTTTCTAATTCCCCTTCTCCATTAAGAGGACCTGGGGTTCCTGGGAGAAATACTAAATTTAGAGTGGCAGCCTTATACTAGAAGAGCCAAGAACACTTTGTTGTAGTAGAATGTTAAGAAAGCTCAAAAAGGTAAGATAAATCAAATAACACAAGAACAAGTTTGAAAGAATTATCCTTCAAATTTAATCAAAATATGGGGTACTTTGAGCATAAAATAAATAGCAAAAGGAGTGAATTATTACTCACTGAATAAAATACTCTATTATCTTCCAATGACACAAAATTCAAAATGAATAAAATCTAGAGGAGAGGAAAATGTTCTCCTTATAGGGGAGCACCAACTAAAAATACAAAGAAATGGTAGAACTAGAAAATTACCACTTGCAGCCATTATAGTAGTAATTGATTTAGGTAAGAAGATTCAATGTTTCCTACAACCAGTTTGTAAAATTTTAATAAGAAATAAGGTGTTTTAATATTCCTAGTATATCTCCCCACGTATCATTGGTTAATTATGTAAGGAAAATTTCAGTGAATAAACCTCCTACTTTATTGATGTGATAAAAGTTAACTTGACCAAAATTGGGAAAAATTGATCTCAATTTCCAAAAAAAAAAAAAAAACCCATAATCATAATCTAACATGACAAAAAAAATCAGCAAACTATGACTGGAGAACATCATACATGTGTTAAATGTAATCCTTTATAAAACTGTCAGATCTCATGAGACTTATTCACTATCACGAGAACAGTATGGGGAAAACTGACTCCATGATTCAATTATCTCCACTTGTCCCTTAGCTTGACACATGGGGATTATAACGATTCAAGGTGAGATTTGAATTCAGAATTAACCATTTTGAAATGAACTCTAACAAAGTATATTGTTTTAGTGAACATCTTTCTCCTTTAGAATTATTATAGCTTATCTTGTTAGCAAATATGTAAAATGATTTTGTTCTTATTGCTATTGTGTGTTGTTTTGCCTTTTCCTGATAACTCAGTAAATAAGCTGTTCACAATAAATACCCAGAGAGGACAACAGTTCTTCCCCTTTCATTTTAATTAGATAATCTTGCTCTATTTTACTTCCCCTCTATAATGATTTCACTAATCAATAAAATTTCTGCTATGTTCCTTTAAAGCATTTTAGTTTGATTATATCATTCTGGTATTCACTTTTCATATTTTAGAAGACTTATGGAAATATCTATAAGTAATTTTTCCTCAGCTTTACATACTTACAGCCTTACTCAGGAAGTAACAAAAAGAATAAAGTTTTAGTGGATTTCTATGACTGAACAAAAATTATTTTGCTGCACAAAAACAGAAAATGTTTTAAAGGGCAAACTAAACACAAAGTTTTGCTTATATTTACATGATCAAATTAGTTCCTTGACCATGATTGGCTATGAAATGGAAAGGTTGTGTGGGTACGCATGTGTGTATATATCACATTAGGGATAATTTGGGTTTCAATTTCCAATGTAAAATTGTTCTCACAGTCAACTTCTTTCATTACATGGGAATGCATTTTTGCTTGAACATAAAAGGATTTGGTATTCTGAAACTGCTGTTTTTGCATAAAGATAAACAAGTTGAACTTCTGATATTAAGAGCTTGTCCCCTAGTTTTCATAAACACAAAATGTATTTAGAGTTCATGCCTTTCTGCAATTTTATGATAATATTTAATATTGTTTAACCTTTGAGCTAATGTTTTAAATGTTAGAGAAAATGAGAAAAATACTTAATTCTATTTGGGGAAATATTGCCTTTCTTAAACAATACTAAATAATGAAAATGAAGTCTTTAAAAGCTAATGTATCTAAATAATATATGTAGATATAACCAAGGTGTAACTTAGTCCCCTATCCCCTTTTTTATGTAGGTTAGACTTACTAGCTCACTCCCCAAAACATAATATAATAAATTAGGAAATAGATTAACTTTATAGTGGAGAAACCTGATAAGCACTCTTTAATCAAATGATTGTGGTTAATATCCTCAGGGATATCATGGAGAAGTCATGTAACGTCTGACAGGATGTTACAAGAAGAGAAGTTCACTTCTGATAGTCTTTCCAAAAACAAATAATCCTAGTGTAATAATTATTTTTTAAACATCAGGCAATTCAAATTTGAAGGACATTTTGCAAAATTCTTGACTAGTCTTCCTCAAAACTGTCAAGGTCATGAAAAACAAGGAAACATTAGGAAACAGTCACAGACTAGAGAAGGCTAAGGAGTCGTGAGTAAATGCTTTATGGTATTTTTGATTGAATCTTAGTACAGAAATAGGGTATTAACAAAAAACTGGTGAAATCCAAATAAAGTCTATAGCTTAGTTTATAAGAATTTACAAATGTTGGTTTCCTGGTATTAACATATATATCATACTAATGTAATGTGTTAATAGGAGGAAATGAAACTCGGTGAGGGAAATTTGTAAACTGTCTGCGTATCTTTGCAACGTTTCTATAAATATAAAAATATTCCAAAATAAATAAAAATATAATAAAAATAAAAAAATCATTGGAGTAGACTCAATGGCTACCATGAAACTCCTTATAAATAAACATGCTTTATTAATTTCAGGAAGGATTTTAGATGTGGGTTAATGATATCTTCTATTTGAAGTCACTGCCTGAATACATCACTGATATATTCAATATGCACTGATTAGGATCCAAACAAATCTGTTTCAACACCAAGTCCAGTTATCAACTTAAACTTAATCCTCATTCAGCTTATAGAACGTTATTTTTTTAGAAATGTTACATTTCCACATTAGAAAAAAAACCAAAAACTTTAAAGGTTGTCTAGTCTGAATATCTATTCACTATTTGCTTTCTCTTGTGTCCATTTTTTCAAAGTGGCTGTCTAATTTAGTTAAACTTCTGCACAGATGACGTTCCCATTCATGCAATATACCACATTAACTGATTGGATAGCTGTAATTACTAAACTACTTCTTATATTAAACATAAAGTCAATTTGCTTGTAGATCCCATATTGGTCTTAGCACTGCCCTCTGGTTCTATTTAACACAAGTCTCATTTCTTTTCCCCTGGGCATGTTTTCCAGTTTTGGAAGACAACAATCATTTCCACTCAAAGATCTTTTTTTGTTTTTGCAGACAGAATGTATAGAATGATCATTAAGGAGATTTCTAAGTTAAAAAGTCTATGAGAGTCACTAAAAAGGAAAAGCATACCTTTTCCTGAAACAAGGGAAATGTTAAAAGAAAGCATTTTTAATTTCTCAACTAAAGGTTGAAATAATTTCTAGCTTAAAGAGTAAAATGAAATTCTAAATGGAATACTCATATTCATGTTTACCCCCTCAATCTTGTTTTTGTAGCAGCTCCACGTATTGGCCCGCTTTATTTCACACTAGATAAACCTGACTTTTCTGAGGCACAACATCATTTCTCTCTCTCTCTCTCT
>NW_012101300.1:421072-422859 GCF_000951045.1 Mandrillus leucophaeus | reverse complement strand
AAAAAATTATCCTGGTGTGGTGACGGGCACATGTAATCCCAGCTACTCAGGAGGCTGAGGCAGGAGAATTGCTTGAGCCTGGGAGGTGGAGGTTGCTGTAAGCCGAGATCACGCCACTGCATTCCAGCCTGGGCAACAGAAATGAAACTCTGTCTCAGAAAACAAAAAACAAAAAACAAAAAAAACCTCAGTTAGTAAAGCAACAGTTAACAGTGACATTAAGGGCTAACATTCTAAGATGATATATTTCAATTTCAAAATATTATCAAATCTATACATTCAAAATAATTTTACTTTGGGCTAATAAGATAGGGCAAAATAGAGAGACAGTTTCTTTTTCAGTGACCCCTTATTTCTAAATGCGTCTTACTTTCTATCTGGCTTTGTGCTCTGAGGACTATAACTTATTCTACATTTCCTAAGTTTTCTGTGAGGGGTTAATAAATACTTCCAGTATTTCCAAGAAAAAAATAATAAAAAACAATAAACTATATATAAGGCTCTTACAATTTGTTTCATTATTTTAACTTGAGTACTATGATTGTCTTGGATGTTTTTCTTTTAAATGGGGAGTATTTTAATGCTGAATGAAATCTGAATATGGCAAATTGAAAAAGTCATGCACTTTCAATTGTTTCAAGATTAAATAGATTAATCAAGTTTGTCGTATGTTATGCTTTCCTATGGTGTTCCAGAAAGATTGATGTTATATAGAGACATTAAAAAATAATCAGGCCAGGAATGCTGGCTCATGCCTATAATACCAGCACTTTGAGAGGCATAGGTAGAAGGATTGCTTGAGCCCAGGAGTTCAAGACCATCTTGGACAACATAGTGAGACCCTGTCTCTACAGAATTTTTTTTTTTTTTTTTTTAATGAGGCTGGGCATGGTGGCTCACATCTGTAATTCCAGACATTTGGGAGCCCGAGGTGAGAGGATCCCTTGAGCCCAGGAGTTTGAGACCCATGTAGGCAACATAGTAAGACCCCATCTCTACAAAAATAATGATAATAATAAAAAATAAAAAATTAGCCAGGTGTGTTATCGTGCACCTGTAGTCACAGCTACTTGGGAGACTGAGGCCAGAGATTTGCTTAAGCTCAGGAAGTCAATGCTTCAGTGAACTGTAATCGTGCCACTGTAATCCAGCCTGGGCAACAACCTTGTCTCAAAAGAAAGAAAGAAAGAAAGAGAAATAACATTAAAAGCAAACAAAAAAGTACCCAAGCCTATTCCTGTGTGAGTTTATGAAATTATTTTCTTCAAATAGCACTCACTGGTGTGTCTGACTGACTTCTTAAGTAAATTAGATGATATGAAATATTAAGTTTTTGAAGGTCGATTATTGAATATTATTATTTTCATCTCTGGTTTTGAACTGCATGCACTGTGAAACATATATGTAAAAGTTGCTAAGCCAAAGAAGTGAGTTGTATTGGGAATGGAAGAGAGTTCGTAATTGAGAGTGCAGCAGACCAGGCACAGTGGCTCATATCTATAATCCCAGCACTTCGGGAGACCAAGGATGGAGGATTGCTTGAGCCCAAGAGTTCAAGAGCAGCCTGAGCAACATAACTAGATCCCAATGCTACAAAAAATAAAAAAAATAGCCAGGAGAGGTGGCAAATACCTGTAATCCCAGCTACTCAGGAGAGTGAGGTGGGAGAATCACTTGAGCCCAGAAGATCAAGGCTGCAGTGAGCCATGATTGTACAATTGCACACCAGCCTGGGCAATGGAGTGAGACCCTGTCTCAAAAATAAAAAAAATAGAAAATAATAAAAA
>NW_012101300.1:410490-415592 GCF_000951045.1 Mandrillus leucophaeus | reverse complement strand
TTTTTTTTTTTTTTTTTTTTGCCACACTGTTAATGTCCGCTTCTCCCCAGCCCTAAAACTACGCCTATCTTTCAGTACTCTAGGTCTGTCTTTTTAGTTCATATCCGGTGATATCCTCCTTGGGTATGACTCCTCTCTCTACTTTCCTACAACCCACACACTGCAGTAAATCCGTAAAATTTATCTGGGCAAACTCTGTTGGAGAAGATAAAATTGTGTACAGAAGAATATACTTATGTGTTACTTGTTAAAGTGAGAAGGCATATACCTGGTGAAAAATGAGCAGCACCAATAATATTTCCTTAAAATATTTTAAATGTGCTCCCATTATATTTACATTTCCATACATGCTCCTATTATATATACATTTATATTTGCTCCAATTATACTTACATCCCATTCCCTCTTTTTGATCATTTGTAAGCAAATCCAACATATTTGAAGGACAATAAATGAAATGATGATGAAAATGTATATTATAAAGAGCACTGGAAAAGACTTATAATATTATTTGAAAAAATGCCATGTGGAGGAAATAGTTTTTTTTTTCTTTTTTCTATAATATTACAGTAAAGGCAGAACTAGAATCAATTAACTAAAAATGGCAAGGAGATAGATTTCATCTGCTAAGTCTCCCAGGCATCTCCCACTTATTCTACCAAAGTATAATCCTTGATTCTCTCCTCAATCTATTCTATTCCTCCCAAGTCATCCCAGTCAGTAAACAGCTTCACACTTTGATCAAATGAAATCCTAAAATTACTTCTTGATTGCTTTTCTTCCTTCCCTCTGAATACCTAATCTACAGCTGCGTCTTTCAGAGTTAATCTACAAATGCATCCATCCACTTGTTTTTAATCTCCACGGGCAAGACCCTAGTCTAAACCACCACAATTTCTCACTAGGTCTAACTGGTTTTCCTATTTCTATTATGGCCCTTGTACAACAGATCCTATTAAAAACATCATACTCATTTTTAGGATACAGTGTAAAATTTTAATTGACTCTATAAGGTCATATGTTTCTCTTTCTTGTTTGCATCTCCAAAATTTCTTGATGATTTCTCATTCATCACCTTGCTCCAGACATGCAGGCATATTTCTTTTCCTAAAATAAGTCAATGTAATTATATGCCTTAGAAAATTTGGGGGGTTGTTGAGTGATTTTTTTACCCTTATCTTCATGTGGTTGGCTTTTTCTTGACATAGCTGTTTCAATGTCTATGGCCTTAAAGAGACCTCTGGCCTCCAATCTAAAATAGCTCCCAATCTCTATCACAAAACCTTGTTGACTTTGTCTCTTTTATTAGAAAGTTAAGTTCCATTGGAACAGTAACCATATCTCTTGTCTTATTATTAAATGTTTAGGACTTGGATGAATATCTGGCACATTGTTGCATAGTATTCAATAATATTGAAGATCAGAGAAAAACTGCCTAAAGGTAAAACGACAAATAATAAGCAACACAAGAAGTGATGGATGTTGCTGTGTTAGAATAGAATTCAATCAACTGAATGGAGGGTTGTATTTGATGACCATTAAAACTTTATTAAACTTTAGATTATATGGGTTTATGATTTTGGATATATATATAGAAAAACTTTGTGAAAAATAGTACATCCAGTTGGTGCTTATGGGCTGTGGAAGTAGACTGAATGGTGTTCTCACATTTGCTAATCATATGATCATGGACTATTTACTTTCTCTTTTCTCAAGATTCTGATCTGTAAAAAGAGAACAATGTTTATATCTCTATAATGTACACTGTTTGCTGTATCTATAATGGCTGCTGATTTTATTAAATAAGAAACTAAATATAATGAAGATACAGTGCTTAGCCTAGTGCCTTCCAGATGTGACCAACACATGTAACTTTAATTTTTAAATTTATTATTTTATATTGAACTGCATAAAAAGTTCAAGTTTGCTTTGCTAAACCATTCTCAGCAATGCTACTATGTTTTTATCAACATCATTCCAGTGCTATATTTTCATGTCTGGTCTTCTTTGTTTCTTCTCAGTTCTCATGAGGATTCTGTCTGTACACTGTATGATATATATGTATCAGGTGGAAAATATCACAGAATATACCATGGGGCTCTTTCACTTTTATATTATCTTTCAATGACATAATATTTTCTGTATAATTATGAAGCTAAGCAGCCTTATTGAGATTATATTTATGCAGTTTAAATATAGATGAAAAAGTGTTTAATGGACAACAGTTCAGGGGCTGTTGGACAGCTAATGGTCTTTCCAATACTTTTACTAAGTTGCAAAGAGTTTGGCCTTAAAGATTCTTAAGGCCAAGCATTTAAGGAGGATATAGAAACCTCACATGAATGGGTAGTTGCTTTTAAGAAACACCACTTTTCCCTCTACTATTATCATGGTTTTCTAAATGTACTAATGGGAAGTTTTATGGAATAAATTACTTGATATCTCTGCATGGTACAAATTTCAGGAAATGTTAGTAATGAGAAAGACTTTTTATGAAGAGAAACATAATTAAGTGTATTTCTCAATATGCATGTGATGATTAATACTGAGTGTCAACTTGATTGGAGTGAGGGATCCAAAGTATTAATCCTGAGAGTGTCTGTATGGGTATCGCCAAAAGAGATTAACATTTGAGTCTGTGGGCTGGGGAAGAGAGATCCGCCTTAATCTGGTGGGTACAATCTAATCAGCTGCCAGCAAATATAAAGCAGGCAGAAAAACATGAAAAGGAGAGATGGGCCTAGCCTCTCAGCCTACATCTTTCTCCTGTGCTGGATGCTTCCTGCCCTCCAACATCAGACTCCAAGTTCTTCTGTTGTGGGACTCGGACTGGCTCTCCTTGCTCCTCAGCTTGCAGCCAGCCTATTGTGGGACCTTGTGATCATGGAAGTTAATACTTAATAAACTCCCCTTTATATATATGTGTGTGTATGTGTTTGTGTATATATATAATATGTATATATACAGTATATACATATATGTATATATATACTACTAGTTCTGCCCCTCTAAGAGAACACTAATAGAATGCATTAACTTTAGACATTTTTGTGCTTGGCCATCCAAAAGTACATTATTTTGGAGAAACTAAAGGAATATAAATAAAAATATGCAGTTGAATTTTACTCTTAAATAGCTGAGTGATCTACCTTCAAGAATACATGGAATCAAATAATTTTTAAAAATTCATAATTATGTATTTAATATTGCTAGAATATGTTACTAAACATTTGAATATACTTGACTGGTCAGGAGGAAGATTCCTGTATGGCTGTATAATTAAAGTCATTTGAGTTTTCTGTTGAACATTAAAAACTAAAGTATTTTCACATGGTTCACATGTTTTCCTTTGCATAAAGGAAAAAATAAGAGGTTTTGTTAAATGATGTTGAAAATTAACTCATTTAAGTAATGACAAAATGTTCGATTAATAAAACTTAAAATATAAAAGTAAAAGCAAATATAATATCTCTACATATTTAAATGCAATGCTTTGTTGTAATGAACCAATTGAAATACAAATGGAAGGTATTTTAAAGTATAAAATATTACAATTATGAATTTCAGAGGGTCAAGTTGGCCAAAATACTTAGTTGTTCTCCATGCATTTTACCTCAGGATCATTTAGGCTCTGAGAATGTATGTCAATATCAGGAAAAAGGAATTCTTCAGCCTAAATGCCCCTCAACAGTAGACTGCATAAAGAAAATGTGGTGCGTATACATCGTTGAATACCAGGCAGCTATAAAAAAAAAAAAAAAATTAGATCGTGTCCTCTGCAGCAACAATGATGCGGCATATCCTAAGTGAACTATTGCAGGATCAGAAAGCCAAACACTGCGTGTTCTCACTTTTTAGTGAGAGCTAAATGTTGAGTACATATGGACACAAAGATGGAACAATAGGCACTGGGGTCTACTTGAGGGTGGAGGATAGAAGGAGAGTGAAGATTGAAAACTACCTATCAGATAATATGCTTATTACCTGGGTGACAATTTGTACACCAATCCTCTGTGGCACACTTTGCCTATATAACAAACTCACACATGTACCCTTGAACCTAAAATAAAAATTGTAGAAAAGAAATTTGACATAGATATGAAACATCTGTACACTGAATACTATAGATTTTAACAAGATATGAAACATCTGTATACCTAATACTATAAAACATTGCTGAGTGAAATTAAAGATCACTTAATTAAATGGAGAGTTATACCTTGGAGAAAAAAAAAAAAGAAAATGGGATTTTTAGTAATAACCCTTATTCTCTAAATGTTAAAATTCCACCCAGACCCAGCCTATTTTTTTTGGACAAGGCTGATGGCCTATTTAGCGAATAGTTTCAGTATAAGAATAAACAAAAAGATTGAGGACAGAGATATGCCACAATCTTCACATAAACACAGAATACCGATAGACATGAGCATTGGTTTATTAGGCCATTCATTACATTCTGCTAAGTATGTGAAAGCACAGGAGGAAAGTGATTTAAAAGAGTTTTAATTTTCTCAAAATGTTGATATAAGAGTCTCTTCCCCTGGACCCTTATGTAGCCATTATACTAAAAATCTTTCATTCAAAATGACCTTGTATACTATTGAAGTGCCACAAAATTAAACTGCTAAATATTATTTCTGTCAAATTATTCCAGTATATCATTACTCCATTTTTTAAAAAAGAGCTAAGATATTTTGTAATTAAATAAGGAAAACATTTTTTTTTTTTCATTTTCTGAGAAGTTAAAGAAACTTCTAACAAAGTTTTATTTTAGGATTCCTTTTTTTTCAATACTGAGAATGTCACTAAAATGTAACTCTTATGTTACTTTAATTAAATGAAAATAATAATCCTAGATGTAATTGGTAACTTTAGAACTAAAATAATTTTCTGCAGCAACTATGTCTAATTATACAAGGGAAATCTCAAGAAACATGCTCATTTTATACAGATTCCTTTAGAAATTGCCTGAGCTCATTAATTAAAGAAAAACTGAACTATATAAACACAAACAAATTTACATTATATACTTCAGCTGCTTCTGGGGATATCAAACTTAATTTAAATTTAGAACATGCTATGGTAAGAATGCTGCTGAAATC
>NW_012101300.1:401453-404485 GCF_000951045.1 Mandrillus leucophaeus | reverse complement strand
TTTTTTATTTTTTATTTTCAAAATGAATTCAGTATCAGAACTTACAACTGCCTTAAAAAAAAAAGAGGAAGAACTGCAGGCAAAACACAGAATCCTCGTATTAAAATTCTAAATATATTACAGTTGGATAGAAGAAATAAGTTCTAGTGTTCCTTACTATTGTTGGATGGGTAAAGTTAACAATGGCATGTAATTTCAAATAGCTAGAAGGAAGATATTGAATGTTACCAACACAAAAAAATTATATGTGATCGAGATGATGGATATGCTAATTATATCTGTATCTATAGAATGTATCCCTTGAGTATGAGGGCAGACTACTGTATCTATTTAATTTTGTTGTTGCCTTTTTATATAGATGGGTATATTTTCTCTTTAGCATATTTCATGTTGATCTGATCACTATACATTATATTTATCAAAACATCACCACGTACCTCATAAATATGTACAATTATTATGTCAGTTAAAAATAAAATAAATTTTAAAAATAAAAACACCTTCAAAAACCATAAAATAAAAAGCTAATTATTTATTTTCTCCTTTTGTTTAAAAACATTACCTGTACTTATAAAACATTAATTGCACTGTTCAATTCTTTAATAATGATAGAGTTTTTATAAAATGATGGGCACATAAAAAGTTTATTTCTGAATTATATTCTTTATAAATCTACATCTTAGGAACATAAAGTAGTGCATAAACATAAAATAATTCATTGTTAAAGGATTCTTATTTAATTTTTTTGAATAGGTATCAAATAATTACAAAGCTAGATTTTTGTGCAAAGTTTGCATTTTGTGTTTTACTTCTAATTTATGCAGATACAGGAAGCTGCTTTTGGGACTTTATTTTCACACAAATTCAAAAATATTTTCTATGTGATTGTGGAGATAGATTTTCAAATTAACGCAAAGCTCCTGAATTGTATTGAAATGGAAATGTGCTAATGTACTTTAGTATTGTAGAAATAAATATTATTTCGGAATTATAATTTCTGAACCTTTGCATTCTTAAAAGTTATGAATTGGTATTTTCCCTATAGATGCTTCAGTTAGGCAGAATAATATGATTTGACAATAAGAATTATATAAATACAGTAGTACCCTCATTTGCAGTTTTGCTTTCTGTGGTTTCAGTTATCCATGGTTAACTAGGGTCTGAACATACTAAAGGGAAAGTTTCAGAAACAAGCAATTCATACATTTTAAATTGTGTGTCATTGTGAGTAACATGATGAAATCTTCTACCATCTCAATCTCTCCTGCCTGGGACATGAACCACCTTTTGGCCGGCATAACCACACTATATATGCTACCCGCCCATTTGTCACTTAGTAGCCATTTCAGTTATCAGATTGACACGGTTTTATAGTGCTTATGTTCAAGGAATCCTTATTTTAATTAATAATGGCCCCAAAGCACAATTGGAGTGATGCTGGCAATTTGGATTTTCCAAAGAGAAGCAGTAAAGTGCTTTCTTTAAGTAAAAAGTGAAAGCTCTCAATGTAAGGGAAGGGAAAAAGTCATAAGCTGAAGTTACTAAGATCTATGGTAAGAATAAATCTGCTATTTATGAAATTGTGGAGGAAGAAAGAGATTCATGCTTAGTATATAGTTTCAGACATTTATTAAGGGTCTTAGAATGTATTCCTTGAGGATAAGGGCTGACTACTGTATCTATTTAATATTGTTGTGGTCTTTTTATATAGATGGACACATTTTCAGTGTTCTCTTTGGTATATTTCATACTATGTAATTTAGTTTTCTTCAAAAGAGAATAGAATAATTCATCAGAAATAAAAATTTTCAGTTCATAATGTTTTTAGAGAGTAGGATGGACTGAATAGTGTCAGACTACTATTCCCACCAAAAACAACAGGAAAAAACAATGGATAAAATAGAGAATTATTTATATGAGTGCAGTGGTTAGGTGCTGACAAAATAAAAACTTAAGGAACAATTCACAGAAGTGGCAAGAATCTCAGGGAGGTATGCTTAATTTGGTAGCCATTTTTTTCCCCGTTGGGGATTTGCCAATTCTGCCAGCAGGCAGAGGCTGAGAGCCAAGGTTTGCAATTTTATAGGGCTGTTGAATGGGATACAAACAAATACAAAAATCAATCAATCAATCAATAAATAAAACCACCTACAACAAAAAAACAGATTTTTAAAGATATATGCCTTGTCTTAAAAACATGCCTGAATTAACCCTCAGGACATTTGTTGAAATCTGGGGCTTTTCTGTGGAGACTGAAAAATTAAACACAATTCTACTAATATACAGAATGAAATGTTAATAATCTTAAGAGACAACAATTAAAGGTGGGGATCTATCATAGGGAGAAGCCCTGTAGAGGACACTGAGCTATCACTTAATATTACAAATGGCTAGGAATAAATAACTAAACCTTACAGTGCTATGAACAATCCTTGACTGATCACATTCCCAAACTGTGACAAAATTTTTCCAGTCTATTAGCCTAGCAGAGGAAATAGTAAACCCTCCCTGGAAGCATATAACATCGGGAGCCCTTGTAATTGTTTTATATGCAATCAAGAATTTCTGCCAATCAAGAATTACCATACATAACAAAATATAAGAGTACTTCAATAAAAACTAATATTAAAAACAGACAAAAACAACAAATGAAATGATGTAATTTTATTAGTAGATGGCAATGAATTTGAAATATACTTGACCATAGGCACAAATAGAAGTAAACAATAAAAGATGAAGAACTGGAATGTCAAACAAGAAATACACTGAAAATTCTAAAATTAAAAAACATATAATCTGAAATGAAGATAAGTTACATTTTGGATCTAACAGGAGATCAAATGCAGCACAAAACAGAATAATTAAAATATATTAATACAGAATATTATACTGAAGCACGAAGATGAAAAAGAAAATATAAAAATAAGTTTGAGAGAATTGTGGGTAAAAGTGTAAAAGTCTAACAAATGTCTAAATGGGGTTCCCTCAGAAGAGAAAAAGTGAGCAGAAATAATATTTGAAGGGATAATAAC
>NW_012101300.1:392113-397423 GCF_000951045.1 Mandrillus leucophaeus | reverse complement strand
TAATTGGTAACTTTAGAACTAAAATAATTTTCTGCAGCAACTATGTCTAATTATACAAGGGAAATCTCAAGAAACATGCTCATTTTATACAGATTCCTTTAGAAATTGCCTGAGCTCATTAATTAAAGAAAAACTGAACTATATAAACACAAACAAATTTACATTATATACTTCAGCTGCTTCTGGGGATATCAAACTTAATTTAAATTTAGAACATGCTATGGTAAGAATGCTGCTGAAATCAACTAATACTAGCTATAAGTACAGGTGCAACAGCTATGAACGATGAGTAAATTAAATAGTATTCCATGATTCTGGCAAATCTCGATGCTTATTTGGTAGTTTCTTATTATATTATCAATAAATAGCAGATTTGTCATGCAAATGAATTCCAATACAAAGGAGCCCCATCTGTAATTGATTATTTGGTTATCAGTCATTTTAAACCATTTGGACTAATTTAAGGTTGATTCGGGGAATATACAGTTATTGAAAGTAAAAATGGAGAAAGGCAAACGAAATAGTAAAATTGCAGTGCTTTCAAGAGATGAATAAACATAAAATTTGGTTGTACAAATATCTTAGAACTTTATCATAAAAAGAACTTTCAAAGTTAGAAGTGACTTTTGAAATCATGTATTCTTTTCTCAGTGTCAATTCCTCCCAGCACCTAGCAAGTTAATGGCAAAGGGAGACAAACACGGGGCCCACAACTCCTTTCCTGTGAATTTTCCACTGACTACACCATGAAGACTTGTGTCTGAAAAATATTTAATAATTCATGAATACAATTAAAATACTGGTCTACTTCAGTAGAATTTGATGGTACATAATATTCCTTTTCCTTCTGATCTCCTGAGTTGGTTCTAATTAGAAAGAAAAGCAGTTTAAGAACTTTATTCACATTGAATGCAATATCATAAGGTTTCCACATTCTAATTTTTTCACTGAAACCTAGAAACCTCTGTGTAAATGACTATCCCCAGCAGATTAAAAAATACATACATTTAGAGAATATGACTCACCCTATTGTAATGATTAACAGATGCCTACAAATATTCACAATGCAAGGGAAATGTGAATGTGGTGAGGTGCAAAGGGTTTTGAACAGACTGAAATTATTGCACTTCTTCAAGCCTTCGTTTCTTGATATTCAGAATAAGTTGGATTAAAATGCTTCCATTTGACACTCAACTGACTCTCACTCAACTGACAATATTGGACAATTTGTCCAAATGAATTAGGAAGTTAACAAGACTAACGTTATTCAGAATTTTCCAATGATACCTAGTAAATCATACTTACTTTATTACAATAAAGCCAATGATATCTATGGTTAATATTTTAGAAGGAAAAAATCATAGCAGCAAAAATATTATTTATCATTTTAAGGACATACATACTAACAAGAACAATGCTAGCAGATGGTAAATTAGATTTTTTAAAATTTTTAGGTGCCAGAGAAAACGGACTGTGACATTCACACTTCTATAATGGGATCCCTGTGTTTTTGAAGATGAATAAATGAGCTTGAAAGTGTAACTCTTTTGATTAGAAAGAACAAATCCTAAGCAACTGGCATAGGAATTCATTGTAAGGTTTTAAGTATGCAAGGTATTTCAGGAAGCCCAAGAGTAAGAAATGAGTCAGTCCCATAAAAGAGTTGAGAGCCGACCTGAAAGTATTTCGGTAATTTATTTAGTCTCCTCTTGCTTTTGCAGGTCTCTTTTCATTCTGCATTGTCTGTTTTCATTTCTCCATTTCTATCAACTTTTTTTTTTTTTTCTGTGAGAGCCAGAAAATATCTCAGCCATGGCTCAAAAGATTCATCTATTTTCCTACTGAGACTAAATAATCATCTCTTGAGAGAGACATTTTTTTTTTTTTTTTTTTTTTTTTGAGACGGAGTCTCGCTGTGTCACCCAGGCTGGAGTGCAGGGGCGTGATCTCGGCTCACTGCAAGCTCCGCCTCCCGGGTTTACGCCATTCTCCTGCCTCAGCCTCCGAGTAGCTGGGACTACAGGCGCCCGCCACCACGCCCGGCTAGTTTTTTGTATTTTTAGTAGAGACGGGGTTTCACCATGTTAGCCAGGATGGTCTCGATCTCCTGACCTCGTGATCCACCCGCCTCGGCCTCCCAAAGTGCTGGGATTACAGGCTTGAGCCACCGCGCCCAGCCGAGAGAGACATTTCTTTGTTAGTAGGATCAGGTGTCCACCCTGTTAATCTCCTGTGACAATTAGAGGTGGAGCCATGTGGTAAGAATCTGACTGTTTAAAGGCTCATCTGTGTCTTTATAGAATAGGTAGTTCTCAGAAAAGGGGTAATGGTTTCTGCATTGAATGAAAAAAATACACAACATGTATTATTAGTATTTTTAAATTCCATCCCAAGGATAATGTTCAGTACAAAGGAGATGCTAAATAAACAATTTTGAATAAATACCTATTTTAGAATAACAATTTTCAACTACCATTCTTTATTTCTGGAAGAATAATTTGCCTAACCACACTAATTTATGGAGGAACAATAAATAATAATAACTGAATTTAATTAACTTTTATTACATGCCAGAAACTATGTTAAATACTTCACACGTAATCAATAGAACAAAGCATATAATTGCTTTATTATATGTCTCATTTTTCAGATACTATTCTAAGGACTAGAGATTCAGATACATGAAACATTTAATTGCAATTGTGGTGAGTATTCCTAAAGGGAAGCAAAGGATGCTATGGAAAAGTAGAGTCAGGAAATCTATCTTATTTCATACTCACAGGAACCCTACTACATAGAGTTACAGATGAATTACCTGACATTTAGCACTATTAAATTACTTCCCAAGTGTCACAGAAGGGTGGGACAGAGCCTACATTAGAACTCAAGCTTTTCTGATACAGAAGTCCTTGTGCTGTTATACTGAGGGGATACTTGTCCTAGTTCATTTCCTGTTGCTATATCAGAATACCATAGACTGAATAATTTGTAATGAACAGAAATGTATTTAGCTTATGGTTTTGGCAGCTGAGAGGTCCAAGAGCCTGGTGCTGGCATCCCATGAGGGCCCTCTTTCTGTATTAGAACATGGCAGAGGGCAAAAGGGCATCACATGGCAAAAAGGCAAGAGTGTTTATGTGAGCTCAGGCCCCTCTTTCTCTTCTTATAGGACCACCAGTCCCATCATGAAGGCCTCATCCTGATGATCTCATCTAATCTTAATTACTCCCCAAAGCCCCACCTTCAATCAGTGTATGGATTTTGGGAGTATGTTTTCAATACAGCAAATCTGAAGGACAAATTCAAACCATAGCACTACTAAAACTTGTAATTTGTGATGGATACAAAGTCAAACACATGGTAATTCTTGGCATAAATGAAGGCTAGAACAAAGGTTTGCTGACTTTAAGTCACACTCTTTATCCTGCCAATAATTTTTCTTTACAGAAATAAATAAGTAATGAAAGAATGGGTTCAGTTTTCTCATGAGCTAAATTACAAAAAGTGTCAAATCCATTTAGCTGTGTTGCTAACAGTGACATAAAAACCTCAAATCCACACTTTTCATTAGATTTACCTTTTGGAGAGAAAATCGATTTCTTGTAAAAGAGGTGCTGGCACAAATAGAATCTTTTGAATTTTATTATTATAAAGGTATTTATTGGAAATAAAGTTTTATGTTTTGTATTTTTTAAATGAGATTTGTTTTAGTTCCATGGCATAAATAAAATTGGAAGAGTCGACTTTCAAAATCCATCAGTTTGGATGTCTTTTACAGCAACAAATTGTTGCCCTAACCTCTGCATTTTTTTATGGCTGAGTATACTCTAAAAATCAAATGATTCTCTATAATTGAAGTGTGAGTCTTATTTTCAACGAAATAATTATTGGCTAACTAAACGACATACTTTTTATGTAATTTTTGAATTGTGTATTTTTTTTCCTCCTTTTCAATTTATAGAGAAAATTTCTGCTATAAATTCTTAAGATTATTTACCTTAGTAAATCACTTTATAGCATTGTATAATAGCTAATGATAGTTGCTAAAATATATTCAAATTTTACCATTTGCTTAATATGCATCAGTTAGAGGTCAGGAGTTCGAGACCAGTCTGGCCAACATGAAGAAACCCTGTCTTTACTAAAAATACAAAAAAATTATCCTGGTGTGGTGACGGGCACATGTAATCCCAGCTACTCAGGAGGCTGAGGCAGGAGAATTGCTTGAGCCTGGGAGGTGGAGGTTGCTGTAAGCCGAGATCACGCCACTGCATTCCAGCCTGGGCAACAGAAATGAAACTCTGTCTCAGAAAACAAAAAACAAAAAACAAAAAAAACCTCAGTTAGTAAAGCAACAGTTAACAGTGACATTAAGGGCTAACATTCTAAGATGATATATTTCAATTTCAAAATATTATCAAATCTATACATTCAAAATAATTTTACTTTGGGCTAATAAGATAGGGCAAAATAGAGAGACAGTTTCTTTTTCAGTGACCCCTTATTTCTAAATGCGTCTTACTTTCTATCTGGCTTTGTGCTCTGAGGACTATAACTTATTCTACATTTCCTAAGTTTTCTGTGAGGGGTTAATAAATACTTCCAGTATTTCCAAGAAAAAAATAATAAAAAACAATAAACTATATATAAGGCTCTTACAATTTGTTTCATTATTTTAACTTGAGTACTATGATTGTCTTGGATGTTTTTCTTTTAAATGGGGAGTATTTTAATGCTGAATGAAATCTGAATATGGCAAATTGAAAAAGTCATGCACTTTCAATTGTTTCAAGATTAAATAGATTAATCAAGTTTGTCGTATGTTATGCTTTCCTATGGTGTTCCAGAAAGATTGATGTTATATAGAGACATTAAAAAATAATCAGGCCAGGAATGCTGGCTCATGCCTATAATACCAGCACTTTGAGAGGCATAGGTAGAAGGATTGCTTGAGCCCAGGAGTTCAAGACCATCTTGGACAACATAGTGAGACCCTGTCTCTACAGAATTTTTTTTTTTTTTTTTTTAATGAGGCTGGGCATGGTGGCTCACATCTGTAATTCCAGACATTTGGGAGCCCGAGGTGAGAGGATCCCTTGAGCCCAGGAGTTTGAGACCCATGTAGGCAACATAGTAAGACCCCATCTCTACAAAAATAATGATAATAATAAAAAATAAAAAATTAGCCAGGTGTGTTATCGTGCACCTGTAGTCACAGCTACTTGGGAGACTGAGGCCAGAGATTTGCTTAAGCTCAGGAAGTCAATGCTTCAGTGAACTGTAATCGTGCCACTGTAATCCAGCCTGGGC
>NW_012101300.1:389939-392063 GCF_000951045.1 Mandrillus leucophaeus | reverse complement strand
CCCTTACTTCTAAAGTTAGTACCCACTTTGCCTTTGTAACTATTAATAACTGAATCTCTTTTGGGCACTCACTTATGTCCTATCTTCTCCTTGAAAGAACATCCTGACTAGATAAGCTTGTGTGTGCACAGGAAAATTTTAGAAGATGAAAGATCTTACAAAGTAAAACAATATTGTAGGTTTGAGCAAGTTATTTACTTTCTCATTATTTCAGTTTTTTCTTCATAATATTGAAATTATAACTGTAGTTTGTCAATAAAAATGTTACAGGGTTAAACTTGAAAGGAATATACAGCAATTTGTACAGTATGTGGCACATAGTTATCCTGCAATAAATTTTCTAAATTCATGTTACTTTTTTTTTTTTTTTTTACCATTTTATTATAGATGAGAGTAGGCACACTATGTAGAAAGACTCAAGAGGAATTCAATTGGCTCTACTAGGAATTCATAATAATAAGCAGAGAGAAATCAGTTAAGAGAACAGATTATTCTCTTCACTAAGTGTTCTCTTAACTAAGTGGGTACTAGTTTTAGAAATAGGGGTTGTAAATCAAAATGATGTTAATCCAAACAGATTTCAAATAGAAAGTGATATAGTACAGTCTTGACAAGGGTATAATCCTCTCCCTTGATTATATGTATCTACTTAAATCAATAATAAATAAGACATATGTGCTGTGAAAAGTTTCAAGCTTTCTGAAACATATTTCAGCCAATAAACCAAGGTGACAACAATCGCATATAATCCTGCTTAAATGATGTATTGCTATATATAGCAAGCTGATAAAAAACTCTGTTTTTTCCTTACAGCAACATGTTAGAAGATAAAGAGTCACTTTCATTATGGTCAGAGAATGTTGAAATCGTATCACGCTCACAACATGTTTAGCACTGTTCAATATGCTTTATATATACCCACACACATATATATGTGTATATATATACCCACACATATATATTATATATATATACACACTCATGTGTGTGTGTATGTGTGTATATATATGTATATATATACAATTTCCTCCCCAGGAAAATGTTCATTGCATAGTCACTTCCAGTTTACAAATATCAAAATTGAAACACAGAGAATTTAGATAACTTGCCCAAGGTCACCCGCCTGGTAAATAGAGGAGCTGAGATTCAAGCCTGGCCCATTAGCTTTGAAGTCAATACAATATAGAAAATTAATATAATGTTTTTGCAAACTTGAATACAATATAAAATTAGTAATGTCCACCAGAATGCTTTCAATGTATTATAAACACTTTTAATAGTGATCAATATAAAACATTATGAGATTTGGAGGATTGAAGAGTTCTCTGACTTCCCAGGTTGAAATATCTTTAGTGTGAAATGCTAGGATTTTTATGACATAGACACTGCGTCTTTGTCTTCTCCACCTACCATTTCCTTAAACATCTTTTGCAGTTGTGTTTCAATATCACAATATATCTGAAAGTTTCCAATTATACCAGGCTCTCTCCTTGATTCTGGATCTGTTCCTTCCATCTGACTATAATGTCTCCCCCATCTAACCCTGCCAGTGTCACCTTCTTCCTCAAAGTTTTTCTCATAAATAAAATCAATATCTCCTTTATAAGCCATTTTGCCTTTTACATTTTGCCTTTTACTTTTTGGCAATGTTTTTACTTGATATAGATTTGTTTCTATTTCAATTTATACTAATTGATATTAAGTAAAAAATTAGGTCTTATTCATCTTTATATTGTCATTGTTTAATTCAATGCCAATCACATGGTTTGTATTCAAAAGTTATTTATCATATGAATAAAAAATATGAATAAGGCCAGGTGCAATGGCCCATGCCTATAATCTCAGCACTTTGGGAGGCTACGGTGGGTGGATTACCTGAGATCAGGAGTTAGAGACTAGCCTGGCTAACATGGAAAAAACCCGTCTCTACTAAAAATACAAAAATTAGCTAGCGGTGGTGGCTCATGCCTATAATTCCAGCTACTCAGGAGGCTAAGGCAGGAGAATCACATGAATCCAGGAGGTGGAGGTTACTGTGAGCCAAGATTGTGCCATTGCACTCCAGCCTGGGCAGCAAGAGTGAAAGTTCGTTCCACCTCCCACCAAAAAAAAAAAAAAAAAAAA
>NW_012101300.1:367810-389354 GCF_000951045.1 Mandrillus leucophaeus | reverse complement strand
TGTGCACTACCACGCCCAGCTAATTTTTGTATTTTTAGTAGAGACAGGGTTTCACCATGTTGGCCAGGCTGGTCTCGAACTCCTGACTTCTTGATCCACCTGCCTCAGACTCCCAAGTGCTGGGATTACAGGCGTGAGCCACCCGGCCTGGCCTTAGAATGGATAAACTTCTATACCATGTGTGCGTCTCTGTACTAGAAGTCCACGGAATAGCTAGAAAGGTTCATAAAAGATACTAACAGTTATAAGGCACAGTAGAAGATAATAAAGGCTATAAGAAATGCTCTGATAAAGTGCTATAGAATTTTAAAAGAATTTCTAGTCACATGAAAATAAATTTTAAAAATTCTGTCACTCATCTATTTTAAAAAGTGTCTTCGATATCTTGTTCAGTGCTGGGCACATACTAGATTCTCAGTTTTTATGCCATGACTAAATAATTTATTCATGTAAGTTAGTGTAAGAAGAACATTTTATTTAGGGAAAGAAATAGATAAAACAATCTCAGAAGCCAAAAACAGATGGGGCAGGTGTGGGGGAAAAGTATTTGTTTTAAGTTGGGGGGTGAAGGGTTTGGGGGTGTGGTATGAAGGCCCAGCGAGAATAACATTGCACTAGAATATTTGTGGATTCTCTGTCCTGCAGAGGTAGAAAAGGAAGAATAAGTCAGACTGATTTTATAACAGTTTTATTGAGATATAATTTACATATGTACAATTCATTCAAATAAATGACACAACAATGATTTTTATTATATTCACAGAGTTTTGTAATGATCACCACAAACAATTCCTTCATTTAATCATAATTCTAATGGCTCAAGGTTATGATAATTAAACACCATCAATACAAGTCACTCAATATAGCATCTAGTTCCTATTAAATATTGTTTAATAAATTTCAGCCACATCTCATTCTAGTAAATTATAAGTGACAGAGATAAATTCTGTGAAACATCTGCAGTTATCTGAACCTCTGACTGCCAGAGTTATTAAATATGAGCAGATTGTTGACCTACCTCAAATAGTGTTCAGGAAAGATCTAAACAGCAAGTCAAGTTTTTGTTTTTTTTTTTTTTTTTCATTCTGTTGCACAGCATGGTGAATATAGTTAATAATAGAGTGGTGTACATTTAGAAATTGCTATGAGAGTGAATATCAAATATTCTTACCACAAAAAAAGTTACACATTTGAGGTGATGGATATGTTAACCCACTTGATTTTTAACAATCACTGAAAAGTGGACATGTCAGAGTCCGTAAGTGAGCAAATCTACGACGCTAGCTAAATTGACAGCATACCCACAGAGGAAGGGGCGAGCTAATGCTCACTACTAGGAATCATTCCTTTAGCAAAGGTCATGGATGAGGCAGCCTCTCAGGGCCTCCCATGGGTTCTGGGTGGAACAAGTTCCTCTCTGACCTGTGACTTAAACATGATAGAAAAAAAAAAAGCTTCCCCTCTGCTTTTTATTAGCAAAGCTCTGTGGTCTTTGAATGTCAAATGTGAAAAGAGACAAGTGCAGCTGTCCACATGAAGTGGCTTATGACTTAAAATGATTTTGGAAAAAAACCTGTAATACTACAAATCCTTCTTGTCAATCCTTTTATAAGTATGCAATGTCATATTCTCTTCCATCCAAAAAAATAAAATGAAAAATAAATACCCTGAAAAGGAAAGTTTTTGAAGTCTTGGTTAGAGCATCAACTAGTGTGAAATTTCTGTGAAATGGGAGATAGAAGTTACAGTAGCTCAAGCCTGTAATCTCAGCACTTTGGAAGGCCAAGGAGGGTGGACTACTTGAGGTCAGGAGTCCAAGACCAGCCTGGTCAACATGGGGAAAACCTGTCTCTACTAAAAATACAAAAATTAACCAGGTGTGGTGGTACGTGCTTTAGTCCCAGCTACTCGGGAGGCTGAGGCAGGAGAATTGCTTGAACCTGGCAGATGGAGGTTGCAGTGAGCTGAGATCACACCACTGCACTCCAGCTTGGGGGACAGAGTGAGACTCCATCTCAACAACAACAACAACAAAAGATTTTAAATTACCTTCTTATTGTTGTCATAGTAAAGAAATACATACCTGTCAGTTCAGTTAGAGCTGGGTGCATATGTATGTTTGCGTGCTTGCCCGTGCTTCCTTCAGGGAGTGGATTTGTGTCCTCCTTATGGCTGCTAAGGTTTCACTGTCCTCCCAGTGGGGAATACCAGAAGCATGTAGTGTCTGATCATTTAGAGATCACCTGGTCTAACTCCACTGTTCAGTGTGACTTTCCAATAGTTGCACAAAAAGCTGCAGGAAGAACAAAGTTTAAAAATAAGTTTAAGATAGACTTTTTGAATTGTGACATGAGGGATTTCATAAACTATCTCCCCAGTGAAACTAGAATAATTGGTAAAAATTATTAAGGAACAACCATTCTGTGTCTCTGGAAGTTGTCCCAAGGACAGAGAAAAGACACATATTGAGACACAGATCACAAATGTGATTCATTGAAGAGATAAGTGGATTTTCTTACAGAGTAGAAAAAAAATATGGACATTAACTGAACACTCACAATATTTCTGTCAGTGTGCCAGACATTTGTAATAGATTTTATTTAATTGAAATCCCACAAAAGTTCCAAAAGGTTGCTACACTTTTACTTGAAGTGAAAGATTGATTCATTCATTGGATACTATATTTACTGAGCATCTTCTGTATGCCAGACATTGAGTTAGGTCTTGAGGATACAGTGACCAACAAGGATGAACCTTTCTGTATAGTGTAGGATAAACATCAGTGTAGGAACAACTGATGCTAACTTTACAATGTAGTAACTATATTAGCACAAATACAACTATCTATCTATCTATCTATGTATCATCTATCTATCTATCTATCTATCTATCTATCTATCTATCTATCTATGTATCATCTATCTATCTAATCTATCTATCTGTCTAATCTATCTCTCTGTTATTGACTACTTAATGTGTACCAGGTGCTGAGCTACATTCTTACCTATAATACAATAGTGAACATTTATGTGTCAGGTGCTGTTTTAATACACAAAATAAACTATAAGTTGGGTGCTATTAGTATCTCTGTTTTACAATTGCTGAAACCAAGGCCCATAGATATTGATAACTTAAGATCTTACAGAGTTCATTAATGGAATTTGAGACTTCGATCCTAACTATATTGACTCTAGAAGCTTTCTCTTAAATACTATGCTATTTACCTTCTCAATTAATTGTTCCTGTCACCCTTTCATAGCTTATAAGTAACCACGCTGAAACTCAAACTGTTTCAGCTTTAGAAACTACACTCTGAACCTCTCTGCCATGCTGTCAGCATGTGAAAAAGTGCAGGACAAACTACTTAGTGCTGAAAGAAATATAATGAGGAGATTCATCCAGATAAGGCTTCAGTCAGGAAGGAATGCTGAGGTTGAGGTGGGTGAGCTGTGTAGCGGTGACTTAGCAGAAGGGGGAAGAAGAGGGACAATGTGCTGGGCAGAGGAGACAGGTTGAGAAAGTACCAGAAATGTCAATGAACTTAAAGTGTTAAAGGAAGGTCAGTGTAGCTAGTGAATGCTCAGTGAAAAGGGAAGTAGAGCTATATGTGTCTGGAGAGATAGTCTGTGATCAGCTCATTCACTGAAGATTAAAACACGTACACACACAAAAGGAAAGTTAATTATCAGTTTTAAATGGAGTCAGATAAGTATCACACCTCAATTTCTGATTTCCACACAGTTGCGTTCCTCCATTAATTCTTGGGCTTAATTTCAGTTCTTGTTTTTAAAAATAGTTTTTCAGGTGTTCTTTCAAAAGTGTGAGAAAAATTAGGAATCTGATGTGAAAGACTTTTACTGTTTCTATCCAGTAGCTGTAAGGAATTTGCATATCAGATTTGTGGATTTAGAAGTTTCAGTGGAAAGCCTTTACCAATACTAATTAGTAAATTTAAAAAAATACATTTTATCATCTAACAAGAACACTTGGTAAGTAATCAAATATATTCCACATAAAGACAGATTGCTGGATCTGAAATTGAAATTTTAGTGCAACTTTAGGTAATGAATATATTATTTTATGACCTGTCAACTGTTTAGCCATAATTATAATTCCTTCATACGGAACGCTCGTTTTGTCCTTCCAAAATTGCATCATTTTTTTGGACAAATTTCAGAAGAACCCTAATTAATAAGTGGAGCTATTTTCTTTTTGGCCTTTATAAAATTCCCTTAAAAGTCAGCCCTCCTGGGAATAAAATAGTTTACAATTAGCAATTCAAATCAGCCATTATACAATATTTCCGTTTTTTTTTTTTTTTTTTTTTTAACTCTTGCAAGTAGATGTGGTCAGGCAGAAAAACAATTAGAGATGTGCTGAAATATTTTTAATTTTTTGTATCAGATTTGTCTGAAGATTTTTCTGGGGTTCATGTCTCAATAGTATTTTAAAACAATCTATAAAGATAAAAATTTCCGTATTATACATGTTGTAAATGACAGTTGAAATAACAGAGATGGAAAATAACTAGTGCTTTGATATCAGATTTAAGATGGCAAGACTCTGACATACAACTTCGTTTTTATTCACGCACTATTCATTCAATCCATTTCTATTGAATTTTTATTGAAGTTTTACTCTTGGCCAGATATGGCATTAATATTGTACTCAAAAACTGAAATAAGCCAAGATCTCTCTTTTCCAGGACTTCACCATCTTAGTGGAAAAGACAGAAATTTAAAGAAATACAGTGACAAGGACAAGTACTCTAACAGATGTGTCTAAAGACTGCTCTGGGTTAAAAGAAAAGAATGATTGATGAAGTACTCACAAGAATGTGCTTTTAAAACTACGTCTTGACACATTTGGAATGCAGAGCTGAATCTGCATACCATTCACTCTGCCTCTGTTTCTGCACATTCACCTTTTAGTGCAGACCCCCCAGATTCCCCCATATCCTGCTGTCCTTCACCTCCAAGCCTTTGCACACACAGTTTCCTCTGCCTAGAGTGCCCTTTCCAAGCTCCACTTTTCCTCAGTGTCTCTCTTTTTTTTTTTTTTTTTTTTGAGATAGAGACTCTGTCGCCAGGTTGGAGTGCAGTGGTGCTATCTCAGCTCACTGCAACCTCCGCCTCCTGGGTTCAAGCGATTCTCCTGCCTCAGCTTCCCGAGTAGCTGGGATTACAGGCATGCACCACCACGCCCAACTGATTTTTGTATTTTTAGTAGAGATGGATTTTCACCATGTTGGTCAGATGGTCTCAATCTGTTGACTTCGTGATCCACCCGCCTCGGCCTCCCAATGACAGGTGTGAGCCACCGCACCCAGCAGTGCCTCTTATATTATTAGGTTGGTGCAAAAGTAATTGCTGTTTTTTTGCAATTAACAGTAACGGTGAAGACGGCAATTACTTTTGCACTAACCTAATATGATAAATTTTACCTCAAAGGTGGTTTCCTTTGAACTTTCCATTGTTCTTTTTCTTCTCATGTATCATTCAATCTTATTTGTTAGATTAATGTTTTCCACAAAGTTATGATTATTTATTTCACTGTTTTCCCCAGTGCTACCTTTGAATATAGGAAATATCTAATCTCCTTTGTATCTTTTATTTATAGCACAGTAATTAAGATGTAGTTGGTGTTTAATAAATGTTCACAGAATGAAGTTGAGTTGAGGAAATGTTTCCAAGGCAGATGAGATAGGACATGTGGAGTTCCAGGCAAGGGAGGAGTGTATGCAAAGGAAAAGGAATGCAAGACAGCACAGTAGTTTCTAGCAATGGCAATCAATCCAATGTGGATGCAGAAAATTTAGAACAAGGCTATAGGAGGACAGAGATTTAAGAAAGAAACTGGAACTCCAGCTTGCAGAGGGCCTTGTTTACTTTGCCCAGGGGTTTGGGCTACCTCCTGCAGAAGAATTGTAAAGAAGATTTGGAAGAACTTATGCAGAAAAATGAGATGATCCTATCTGTGTTTTGGAGAGATAGCCAGTTGGTGGCATGAATGATGAACTTCATATATGAAGCTCTGGAGTTAAAACAACCAAATCAGAGTGACATTTTTATTTTAAAAAGAGCAAATTAATTAGAAAGATGTTTTAAAGATGGGAATCATTGGCTCTGAAGAAAATATGAACTTAGACATTATTTTTAATGTACTTTTTCTAATGCAGTATGATGGCATGTTGCACTGTATAAAGCAATGTTAACTGTGATTTTTGGTCAAATGTCGTGCAAACCATTGTTGGATAGTGCTAGAGCAGCACAGTTCAAAAGGAAACACTATAGTAATTGTCCTCCACTACTAGCCAGCATTCTCCAACACATGGATCCTATCTTTTTGGAGGAAGAGGTGAGGAAAATTCAGTCTGACGCTAATGCTTTCAAGTGAACTCAGCTGTCTTTGATTACAAATTTAGGAAGCAATTGAGATGCCATTACTGTGTGTAAGGTTTTGCCTTGAAATAATTTCAATAGACCTTTTTTGTATGTATGCAAACTCAACAAATTATTTTTAGTCAAATAAAGTTATTTCTTGGAAAAAATGGCCATCCTTTTATTTTTCTAGTTCTAGTAACTGGCACACAGTTATCACTTAGGAAATGCTTAAATGAATGAATGACTGAAAGGACGACAGAAAGTTGAAGACTGAGGAAAGAATGGCATGTAACTGCTTCATGATTCTAGCACAAACGTACAAAGAAGAACCATTTACTTGATTCTCAGCAATAAATACTTTTCCCAAATGTTTTGAGCATAAGAGGTTTTATATTTTTTTAATTTGCATGCAGCATTTGTTTTTGTCAATTAAAAAAATAAAATAAGCGTACTCCAAAACATATAATAACTTTCAAATTTTAATGGCTATACTATTCCCAAACTAATATTTATTTAATGTATTTGTCACTTAAAGTATTTATTGTATTACAATCTAAATGTTCTTTTCCTTTTACCATCAACTTAACATATGTTTATTGAGGAACTTGTGTGTCCCCACATGCTGCCGCAATGATGAGACATAGTCACTATTTCCAAATAGTTTATGGCCTTGAGAGGAGGAAAAAAAAAATGCACATAAACAATTTCAGTACCAGTTATGTAGTGTATTAGTCTACAAAGGCTGCCATAACAAAACAGGCTGGGTGGCTTAAACAACATAAATCTACTTTCTCACAGTTCTAGAGGCTACAAGTATAAGATCAAAGCGTGGGCAGGTTCCGTTTCTTATGAGGCGTCTCACCTTGTCTTGCAGATTGCCACCTTCTTGCTATGTCCTCATATGGTTGAACCCATGCATTGTATATTTGTCTCTTATCTCTGTGTATATCCAAAAGTCTTCTTATAAGGACAACAGTCATATTGAATTAGGTCCCACCCAAAATATCTCATTTTTACTTAGTTATATATTTAAATAACTGTTTCCAAATATGATTACATTCTGATGTACTACAGGTTAGGACTTTCAATATATCAATTTTGGGGAAGCACAGTTTATCCTGAAACAAGTAGAATATAAGATACAGTCCATTTAAAGGGAGCAAGTGCCTCAGATTCTCAAGTTAAACTTGAAAATAGAGATTTATTTTTTAAGAAGAAAATTATATATATAATTCTGTGCTGATGAAGATATTTACATAAAAATATAAAATTTTTACAACTCTATTACTGTGTCAGCTACCTGCTTTAATATGTCATACTTATTTCCACAACCTCAATGGATATGTGATGAATGAAAATTTTAGGTTTTTCTATAGAACGGGAGAAAATTTTTGCAATCTATTCATCTGACAAAGGTCTAATATTGAGAATTGACAATACTTAAAAAATTTAAAATGAGGATTTCACACATCCTCCCAATTTCCTTTCAGTTTTTAATATCCCCAATTTATGTCCACCTTCCTGTTTGACTGCCTTCCCAGGTAGCTTTAGGCTACAGCATCAGACAGAGAATAAACAATCTTCCCTGGACTATTTAATTAGCTTCCTAAATTGTAAGATCAAATCACTGTAATCAGTTGTATGCGCGTGTTTCAGTAGTTTGCTTCTGTGAATTAACTCTGACTGAAAAAATTGGTTGCAGAGCCAGTAGAAGACCTTTTTGCATTTTTAGCTTTGTGTTCTTTTGTAAAAACTGGAAATCTGAAGTTAAATGTGTGTATCAGATTATTATTTTCATACACTGTGCAATTCAAATAAATGATATTTTATCAATTTTAAGTAAACAAAATACTGTGAATTTTTTCATTATTAAACCAAATATGATGTCTGCACAGCTGTAGAAAACACATTTTAGCGGGAACTGACAAAAGCCAATTACTTCATTTCATTAAAAAACCTTAAAACTTTTCTTACCATATAAAAAAAATGCAAGAATGATCATTTTATAAATATTCTATGACTCATCAATCCTGCCATTTTAAAGTAGTTTGTAATTTAGAAAGATAGTTTAGTGTTTAAGTGTTTCTTAAATTTTAAGCCCTATTTCCATTATCATTATTAGTCTTTGCATCCTACTTTGGAAAAACTAATATGTTTTAAAGAATTCTATCCTTACACTAGCCATTCAAACAACAAAATTTTTCAACATTTTGATTTATTTTTTCCTCTCTAAGTATGTCACCCTGGGTAAAAATGCTATTAATAACCAGATTAAGGCATAAAAGTAAAAATATGGACTTGGCACCTGATAACAGTTATCTTTTCCAGATCAAAATTATATTCCCTTCTAAATTTGCATTATAGTGAGAACAGATGGACAGTCAGCCAATAAATGGTTTGTTATTGCATTTATAATCTTAGAAAGCACAATGAACTCATAAATTTAAATCTGAAATTCTTGGGCAACAGCTGAAATCTATTCACTTGTCAATAATGTTATTATATGGAAGCTTTATAATTCAGATAAGACAAAGATGGTATGATACAGAGAAAAACCCAGAAGACAATTATAATGACATATTTTTTAAAATCAGAAAACAAAAAATAAGTTGTTTAATAATTTAACATTGTGACTTATTGTCACAATATTTAAAAACCATCTTTAAATATCAAATGAAATTTTACTTTGGGAAACATGGCTTTATATCTTTTAAAAATTATATTTTGCCACTTGTTTTAACAGGTAGCAATACAAGTTATACTTACTCATAACAAATTAAACATTTGATAAATTAAGACTTGAACTTTAGATTCTAACATGTGTTAGTACATTCATTTATTGAAAATTCTGTTTGATTTCTCTTTCCGTTGCCAAAAGTATCATGTGGTGAAGCAATGAGAATACAGTCATCAAGTGATTCTTTATTAGAGCTATATAACACCTTTAAAGACATTAAAATAATCTTCAAATTGACAACCATTCTGCAATTAATTACACTTGGAAATATGTCACATGCAGATCCAAGGTGCAAAGTATTACATGTCATATATTATGTATTGACTCAATTACGTCACATATTAAATGCAATCATTGGATTTATTTTTCTAAAATTACCTTTTAGAAAAGGGGTCCCGAGCCCCCAGGCCATGGACTAGTACCTGCTCATGGCCTGTTAGGAACTGGGCCACACAGCAGGAGGTGAGGGGGAGGCAAGCAAACGTTACCACCTGAGCTCTGCCTCCTGTCAGATCAGTAGCAGCATTAGATTCTCACAGGAGTGCAAACCCTATTGTGAACTGTGCATGTGAGGGATCTAGGTTGTGCACTTCTTATGGGAATCTAACTAATGTCTCGTGATCTGAGGTGGAACAGTTTCATCCTGAAACCAGCCTCCACCATCATCTGTGGAAAAATTGTCTTCCATGAAACCAGTCTCTTGTGCCAAAATGGTTGAGAACTGCTGCTTCAGAATACATACAGACTACAGAATTTATAAGAATGCCTAGAATGTTTAGGAAGTGAATAACAATGTAATTTGCAGCCCCTCATATTTGAAATTATTTTTAAATAAATAATCCTTATTAGTTTCTTGAACTAGTAACTGTGTATGATAGTTTCCTCACATGCATATCAAAAAATTTCAACCATGTGTTATACATGAAAGACACTACAGTTAGGAGAGAGGGATTCAATAGTATTATTTTTAATAAATTTATAAGCCCTTCCATGGCACTTTGATTTCCAGTACCTATTAGTAGAAGGGGTGTACTCTCCCTTCCTTTGAAACCAGGCTTGACACAGGAGTTGCTTTGGTAAAAGGAATGTAAGCATCCATCACTTAATGGAATGTCCAACAGAAGCTTTATGAACCATCTCATAGTTTTACGAAGATTCTTCTTTTCCATTTGCCATGATAAAAACAAGTTATAGATAAAGATTACTCCGTTAGCCGGGATCCACAAATGAAGAAGATATGTAAAACAAAATTGAGCAGAGACAAGCAGAGCCAAAGCTATGTCCTGAATAAAGGTAATGAGAAAGAAATAACTTTTTTTTTTTTTTTTTTTTTTTTTTTTTTTTTTTGCTGTATGATACTGTTACAAAATCATTTGCTTCCAAACATTCCTATTTTATTTAAATTTTTATTAGACTCCATAGATTTTATCTATTTTCATCTATTTACATAATTATATATTTTTCCCTTTTTAATGTATTGGTTGAGTGGGTTATGCTGTTACAATTCTTTAGGTATAACAATATTCTTGGAATAAATACCACTTAGTTACAGTGTGCTATTCTTTTCATAAAAATGATTAAAAGCTGGATTTACATGATTGTATTTTCATTGGGATTCTATATGTATAGTAATAAGCTAAATTAGGTTTGTGCTATTAAACTTGGTGAAGATAATTTTGTAATATTGTATAACCTGAATAATTGTAATGTTACAGCTATTAGCTTTCCAAAGGTTGCTGGGAACTTCACTTTACAACATTCTGTACTAAATTTCTTTTTAAGATGGCAGCCTGAGAAGAGGCTGCAATCCTCTTCATCTTCTCCATATTTGTAAGAATTACAAGGAAAAATAGAAAACTAAAAGATAAGCAGAAAGAGAACATTTCCACAATTCTAATACCATGAAAGGGAGCCAAATATCTAAAAGATGAGCAGTCTGAGATAATACAGGAAAATCACCAAATATATGGCAAAGGCAAACAGGCAAAAACAGCACTAAGATTGTTTTATACATGGAGATAGTGGGTACTAGGAGCTGATAGAACCAGAGGGACCGAAACAGGAGTCGCTAAGCAAGTGCATTTCCAGTGTTTGTTTCCAAACAGGAGCAATGGGTGAGTGAACTCAGACAGAAGAGACAGTACAGTGTTGTTGATGGCAGAGTTGGGTGGTATAGGGAGGACCCATGTATAAAAGTACAGCACTGAACATACTATCAAGCTACTACCTTCTTATTTTCTCTGAAGCTAGGCCAGGATTCAAGACATATTTTACTCACTCTCTCTAAGCAGTCTGTATAAACAGAAACAGAAAATAGTCTAAATGGAAACATCACTGCAAAGATGAGCAAACAATCAAGATGTCTAACAGATCAAGACATCCAAGATAGTTGAAAACCTCAACATATGGACAAATCTAAACATCAGCGAAGTGTTAACTGATGAAGCAGATTTAGACTTTCAAATAATAATAATCATGTTACTCGTAGTAGCTAACATTGATTATTTTCTTTGTGGCTAGAATCTTTCTACGTCTTTGTATTTTACCCTTGATTGGGTTATATAAAGGAATAAACCACCATTATAATACAAGAACTGGAGAACTGGAGAAGTGGAGAAAAAAAGGGAGATATCTCAGAAATAAAAACTGTTGTTCAAATTGAAAATAAAAGGATAGAATGGACTGTGAGGAAATGTAGATTTGGTCTTAGAAGATCTTGTTAAAGAGTGAAACCAGAAGGCATCACAGATAGAGGAGGTGGGAGATGTAAAGGAAGGTTGTGAACCAATGAGGATGCATCCAATAGTTCCAACGTCAAACTAGGAGATTCAGAGGAGCATATGTGACACATAAATGGCCAATACAATGAGTAATCTAGAAGTGAGGAATGAGTTTTTTTTTAACGAAAATAATCCACTCTTTCTTAGGGAAGATATACTAAAAAACAAACTAGAAACTTAGGTACAGTGGCAAAGAGTAATTTTACCAAAAATAAAAACAATCTAGAAAATTAAGATACAGTGGCAAACAATAACTGTACCAAAAATAAAAACAAAATCAAAAATGTTTGTAGGAAAACATGAAAATAGGGTACTGGAGGAAGATGGCAATGAGACAACATCTTCAAGCAGAAGTAATGCAAAGGCTCTGAGACAGGTAGGGAAAATATTTATAGTCTTAAATTCATTTGTTAATAACAAAGAGATTAAAAATCAGTAAACTATGCTGTCAAGTTAGGAAATAAACCTATTCAAGGTATAAGAAGGGATTAATAGAGAAAAAGTAGAAACTAATAATGTAACAAAAATGAAAGAACAGAGTTAACAAAAGAAACCTTAAAAATAATAAAATAATAATATGTAAACTTTCTGTTGTATGACAAAGAAGAGATATGGAACAAATAAATAATGTTAGAAATAAAAGTATGGAATAAGTACAGATACCAAGAAGACTAATTGTAAGAAAATAATACGGACAACTTACCCTATCTTGTTTCTGGGAAATACACATGACAAAAAAAAAAAAAAAAAAAATAGCTCTAGAACCAAGTAAGTGGAATAAAAGTGGAATCAAAATGTAATCTCCTGAGATATTGAAATATTAGATGAAGACCTGCCAGCCCAGAACACTTTCCTTTCGATAATCCAGATTTCAAATTAAGCACTATTTCCTTTGAGACTTTCTTGACTATCCTAAGGAAATCAGTTGCCCAGTCTTAGTTCATTACCTACTTAATTTTCTCATAGCTTTTATCAGTGCTTGGTAATTTGTTACATTGTTATGTTATGTTTTGACCTGATAGTAGCTACTAAGTTGTTGTCTAATTGACTGATGTATTAATTGCTTTTTATTTTCTGATTTCTTTATTATTCTTTTTGTTGTTTTCCTCTTTCTCACTTTGTACCATTTGTTTGATTAAGCTTTTTCACTTTTCTCTTTTTTTTTCCTACTGAATTCCAAGTTAATCAGATATGACATTTCACCCAGTGACAATTTTAAGGGATGAGTTTCAACAAACTGTTAAGAAACAGAGTTTCCATCTTCTACTTACTTACTCTTTCAGCATTGGAAAAAGAAGAGATGAGTTTCCCTTCTCATCTGGCATGATGTGTTCTTTATCTTGATTGAATGGAGCTCAGAATCATCCCATACTGGTAAAGCTCAGTAAAATCAGTAAAATCTCAAATGGGCATCACATGAGTTGTTATAAATAGATGAATCCCAATCGAAATAACAGCATCTGCACATACACAAAAAGGAGTAAGTTCCAGTGAATGTCAGTGTGGAACACAAGATCAGATACTTGTGAATTAACAGAAAAACTGTAAAATGTTCAAAGAAAAGTATTGTAAGAAACCAGAGGCCATAGTAAGATACAGCCATAGGCAGCAGGAAGGCGAATCATCCAGAGCTGGATTGGTGAGGTATATTTGAAGTTCAGGGATGAAAGGAACACGTAAGTGGTGGGGGAGGCCACTGCGGTTAAAACAACAAGAGCAACAAAACACTCACCGAGGTTAGGAAATAGTGAAATGGCATCGGTTCTCTGCCTTGAGACTCTGAAACTCAGGCCGTTTGCCCTGAGACTGCCACGTGGTTCAAGGTGATTTTTTTTTTATTAATAATTAATTCAAGAATTTTCTGAAAGCACAAGTCAATTAGGTCAGTACTGAAAAAGAATTCTATAAATCATGAATGCTGCAACCCTTCAAAGCGCTTTTCTTACATAGCCAGGGCAGTCATTATAACACTTAAAAAATGAAATTTTTATCATCAGATTACTTATTCACATTCTTTTCCATTTTCTAAAGTTAATGATTTTCATAGCCAACTTGATTCCTAGGCATAGTTCAATATATCTAGCTTTTTAGTCCAAAGGTACATTTTTAATGTACAGAAGAATGGAGTGACTCTCAGTCTTGTTGTAGACATAAGCATACTCTAAGTAAGTGTTTTTTGCATTTAATTTTGGATGTTTGCATAAAAGTAGGACAATATGCTGTAACTTTGAGATAGGTAACGTAGTGTGCTTTCTTGACTTTGGGTAAGTGGCAGCTGTGAAAATGAGCTCTCTAACTGCTGGGAGAGTAATTGACTTAGGGTCCCAGAGGCTGTACTCTGAATCCACCAACACCCAGTTCATGTCAAGATCATACTTCCAACAGGCTGCTCCCAGGCAGTGACTGAGTGTAGAAGGAGACTGCAGCAGGACTGTTTCTGGAGATTATTTTCACCGAAGCACTTAGTGATATTCTGGATGAAATTTCTTAGAACCACCCTGCAGGGTGAGATGCTTCTATACAAACTCCCTTCCCTCCTTCTCCCTCCCACATGGATCAAATATGCATTGATTCCTTCCTGTGGCTCCTTTCTCATTTACACTCACAGGCAGTGCCCTAATAAATCTCTTGCACATATAATTATGTCTTGGTATCTGCCTCTCAGAGGACCCAGAATAACAACAGATTCTAAAATTGCTTTAAAAATATCTATCAACCTTGTCTTTGGTAATATTTCTGGAAAAGTTTCATCTTGCTTTTTCTTCTTGTAATAAATTGTCGGATAAAATCACTTTAGTGTTTGAAAACCCCAAAAATAAAACTTGGTACAATAATTCCTCTGATGTACTACACATCTCAGTATGTTCTACTTTTCTGGGCTAGAGCTGGACTAGTACTTCTTTTTAATGATTCAGGAAACCAGTGTCAGAAACCAACAAACACCTTAAAAAGTAGATGGAAGGACTGTAATTATTTTTAAAGTTGTGATAGATCCATTTCAATATCACATGGATTCCCATATATGTGAAGAAAACATACATATTGGAAACCTTGGCATGTACATATCTTTTAAAAATATAAAAATATTCCCTGAGAACTGTGTGAGTTCATTTAGATCACTGAATTAAGGGCTGAGTGTAAAACATCATTTCAGATGTTAGAAATACACATCACTCCCTAAAAGCATCTAGGCGCCCAGCGTATTTGTTCCTGCTTTGCAGATATTTACCATACTTTAACAGAGTTGAGGGTACTTTGCTTTAGTTGTGTCCCTCAGGAGAAACCACTTGAACAAGAATCAGAGTGTTTTCGGCTTCTCAGCTTGACTCTGCCACAGCAGTGTGTATGATTTTTCACTAGCTGTTGTTCTCAAGGCCTCCTTTTGGGCTTCTCCATTTCCCATTTCCCCTGCATCATTTACATAGAAGGAGTAGAAGAGAGAAGACTCTAATGGCAAATGCCTGAGAAATTCTGGAGAGTTCTGTGTTCCCAGAGGAGCATGGCTCCAGCTTTGACTCCAATTTCCTCACATTTCTCTGAAAATTCCACAAAACACAACAAAAAGTGTTTTAAATATTTCTACAGGACTAATACAGATAATAAAACAATCTATACCTTCAGGCAGAGAAAACCCACAAATTCACTCTCTTCCCAATTTAAAAAAAAAAAAAAAAAAAAAGTGCCTCTGTGGGAGGTAGGGGCAGGAGATCCTTCACAGCCCCAGAGTTAGAGTGGAAGTCACAACTGTGGAGCAGATCAGAAGTGGATCAGAAGGACTGCTGTACTGAGAAGTGAAAGAAAGACAGACACAGCATGAGCGGTGACAGAACTCAGAAACCCCAGCAAATAGAATGCGCTGCAGGAGGGGAGAGCACCATTGTAAGGGACATGGATGTGCTTTGGTCAAAAATTAGGACTAGGCAGACATCCAGGCCTGCGTGACTCAGCGAGTTTAGGGTGCAGGTGTATACTCCACTTGTCATATAACCTGCTTGTGTAAGCTCAAACTTGGCTCTGAGCCACTATTGTCCCTAGAAGGTGTAACTGCCCTGCCGACGCTACGGGCTGTTAGGTATGGCTTGACATGGCTCTGGCGCCCAGAGAAAGAGAGAGAGAGAACCAGAGCTCTCTGTCTTGTAGACGGATAGAGGGGAGCAACAGCACGGCTCATGCTGGTGCCCAGAAAGAGAAAGAGTTACGCTGCTGACCCTGAAGGCAAGGGAGAGCCGGCCGTGCAGCTGCAGATGTGGGGTGGCAGGAGCCGCAGAGCCGGAGCAGACAGCCGAGATAAAGGTGGAAAGTGTTAGAGGGCTAGGGTGAGTAAGCCGGTGATGAGAAAGCTGCTGAATAAAACTACATTTCACCTTCCTACGACCCCGCCCCAGAGTGTTCTTTCAGCTATCCATCCACTCCCCTCGGACCTCAGCTAGGGCTGGACCCTAACCCTGGGCGTGGCATTTGGCATAATCGTGGACCTGGACCTAACAATCACGAGCGGGAAACTGCTGTGGCGAAGTTTGAGAATGAAATGATCAGGACAGAACTGGGAAAGCAAAAGGAAATGGTAGGGAAATTTGGACTAAAGCACAAACTTTAATTAAATAAATTGCCTGAGACATAACAGAAGAGGGAGCCCTTGAGCTGAGAAACCTAGAGAGCTTCCCTAAACTCTTCTGTGCGGAGCTCTCACTTTTCATCTGCCAGGTGAGCTAGCTGGTCAAGGGGAAATTTACTAATAAGGAATGGAAGTAGAGGACAGAGCAGAGAGTACAGGGATGAAAACAAATAAAACACCTTTGTATGCCTGTCTGTATCATTTTGACTCAAAGATCCCTTAAGTGTATTATTATGCAAAACTAACATTTCTTGAAATTAAACACAAAGGGAAACAAAGTAAACCCAATCATACATCAATTTGTAAAGTAACTACACAAGGAATGGAACTTCACAGAACAGACCTTTGACTGTATATCAAAGGTATTGCTTTTAATGTTAACAGCATTAAAAGCACAAAAACAGAACAACTAAAAAGAAGTATCAATTTTATGTAGTAATTAATAGAAGTATGATTAGTAATTATTTTATTTTATTTTATTTTTTATTTTATTTTGTGACCGGGTCTCACCCTGTTGTTGCCCAGGCTGGAGTGCAGTGGTGAGAACACATCTCACTGTAGCCTTGACCTTCCCAGGCTCAGGTGATTATCCACCCTCAGCCTCCTGAGTAGCTGGTAATACAGGTGCACACCACCATGCACAACTAATTTTTGTAGTTTTTGTAGAGACAGAGTTTTGTCACATTAATCAGGCTAGTCTCAAACTCCTGGGCTCAAGTGATCTACCCACCTCAGCCTCCCAAATTTCTGGGATTATAGGTATAAGCTACCATGCTGGCCATAAATGTTATCTTGAGACTATGTCCTTCATATATTGAGTGTTAACACAAGATCTTAAGGTCTGTGGAGGAAAAACAAAAGGGCACTTTATTTTCCAAAAAATAACAATCTGCAGATCAGGGAGATGTGTAGCCTCCGATGTAAAGGGAAAGCATGCTCTGGAGAAAAAGAGCAGATCTGAATTAAATAAAGGAAGTTCATGACCCTACCCTCAAACAGGTCAGTTTATGCAAATGAAGAAATCAGGCCAGGTGCAGTGGCTGATGTCAGGGATCTCAGCACTTTAGGAGGCTGAGGCAGGAGAATTGCTTAAGGTCAGGAGTTTGAGAGCAGCCTGGGCAACATAGCAAGATCCCTGTCTACAAAAAATAAAAATTAGATGACATGTTAGTGTGCACCTGTGGTCCCAGCAACCCTGGAGGCTGAGGTGGGAGAATCATTGAGCTCAAGAGTTAGAGGTTACTGTGAGCTATGATCATGCCACTGCATTCCAGTCTGGAGGACAGAGCATAGGCTCTGTCTGTTTAAAAAAAAAAAAAAAAAAGAATTCAAATTTGTTCAGTCCCTGTGGGTTAAAAATATCAGAGTCCTAATTGGGTGGTTTCCATGCCCAAACTAGAAGTCTCTGTTGGATGACCCTTTTAGGCTAGGTGGGAATACTTTTCCAACTACAGTGTCTCTCTCTTAGCTCAGAAGTACAAACAGGATGTTAAATAAGAATCTTGTATTTTAATACAGTTCATCTAAAAGCTATACATGTTCACCTTGTGCCCTTCCACCAGATCTACTCATTTCGACCTATTCAACTGTAAATAGGATGGGGAAAAGTAATATTCTGTGCTTCCCGGAAAAAGAGAAGAAAAATATTGATGATCACTAATGTCTACTACACTGATACCAAAGTTTCCTAATAATAAAAATGTAGGTATGAGCATTTAATTTGGCACTCTTTGATGTATTTGGTAGGTTACGTGAGAAAATATGGGGGTGTGGTCCAGGCATAGATATATATTCTAAAGCTATCCAGGTGAGTGCAATGTATAGCTATGTTTAAGAACCACAGATACTAGGCCGGGCGCGGTGACTCAAGCCTGTAATCCCAGCACTTTGGGAGGCCGAGACGGGCGGATCACGAGGTCAGGAGATCGAGACCATCCTGGCTAACACGGTGAAACTCCGTCTCTACCAAAAATACAAAAAAAAAAAAAGCTAGCCAGGCGAGGTGGCGGGTGCCTATAGTCCCAGCTACTCGGGAGGCTGAGGCAGGAGAATGGTGTGAACCCGGGAGGCGGAGCTTGCAGTGAGCTGAGATCCCGCCACTGTACTCCAGCCTGGGCGGCAGAGCGAGACTCCCTCTCAAAAAAAAAATAAATGAATAAAAAGAACCACAGATACTAAAGCCTGTTACAGTTTCTAATGAGGATATTCAATACCCCCAAATTAAATCTGCGGACATGTAATTTCACATACTCTTATTTAAAGTAATAAATTTGAAAAACTAATAATAAAAAACCCAGAAATGTTAAGAAATAATAATAATAAAATAATTTTACGTGTAGCAAATATTTATGAATGAATGATCCAAATAAGTTAAGAAAGACAGGAGAAACAACAACAAAAAAACTCTTTTTGAGTAGCAACACTCATATTTTTCTGTTTTCAAGGATCTTTTAAAATTCTTAAAAAGGATTAAGAGTTTTGGTAAGCCTTTATTTATTTATATGGGTTATTTCTATCTATATTTACTACATTAGAAATAAAAACTGTTAAATATTAAAATGTGTATTTGCTAATTCATTTAAAAAGAATAGTAAACCAAGTACCTATTAACATAAGCAACATATTTTTATGAAAATTACTAAAATTTCCAAAGCCAAAGGAAACATTAATGACAAGAGTGGCAATGTTTTACAATTTTGCAAATACTTTCAATGGCTGATTTTATAGGCTGGATTCTCATATCTTTTCCTGCATTCATCATTTCAATATTACATACCCTTTCAATAGCTTCTGAAAAATGCCACCATATACTTGAGAGACTACGAGAGCAGAAAAGGGCAAATAATATATTAGCATTACTTTGAAAATGCTTTTGGCATTATAAGCCTACAGAAAAGATTGCAGAAACCCCTAGGAGTCTCCAGACCATCCATTGAGAAATATTTGTGAGTGTTGTGTACGTATTTCAGCTTCTGAGTTCAAATGATTATATTCTGCACCTAGTTGTGATAATGTTAGGAAAGGTAATATCAAGATTATGTTCTTTATATTCTCTGACAAATCTCTGGAGAACACATGATCTCTCTTACAGGTTATGTACAGTTAGCAGTAAGTAATATTGTCAGCGCCACTCCAAAGGTCATTTTCACCTGCAATATTTACTAGATGAAATTGCCACTCTCGCTTGTGCTTCTGTGTCATGGCTAATTAAGATGACTGAGGGCACTAGCTGTTCTGTCTTTATTAGACCCTGAGGGGGATATAGTCTTTGAGTGATTTTATTATCCCACAATGTAAGAAAGTTCTCCAGAGATTTTACCTCTGTCTCCCAGGAAAGAAACAGACAAGCATTATGAGGCTGGACAGGACATCCTGACTCTTAGATACTCAAGAGTGAGGGAAGAATTGCTCAGTGGCTGGAAGTGGGGACACTCAGAGATGGGCCTGGGCAGTTCAGATACAAGTTCATGAAACTGGGGAGTCAGGATTAGTGCAATACAGTGTCAGAGCCACAGAGACCCAGAACCAAATCCTCATGGGCAGGGAATAGGTAAATAATCTTAGAGCCATGCAATGGAATGTTTAAAACCAGCAAAATCAATGGCCTACAGTATAGGAAATACTGTGGATAAATCTCAGTAACATAACATTGAGTGAAAAAAGCAAATCTTAGACTACTTCATGCGGTGCGATACCCAATAATAAAACACTAAGCTAAAAAAATTGTTTCAGATTAAATAACAAAGCAGGGGAGTGATAAACACATGCAGTTATTTTGTAGGGAAGGCAGAGGGATGAGAGGAGGAAGAAAAGATCGATTTAAATAATTGAGAGTGATGTAGTATCAAGTTATGTTTATTTATTAAACAAAATAAAACAAGGTCATGCAAGAGCCAAAAAATCAAGGATAATAATCCAATTCTATGCACCTGAAGTTCAAAAGATTAAGTTACCTCTCACATATGAAGTGCTTATTGAATAATTTGTTTCCAAATATTAAAAAATAAATATTATTTTTCTAAGTGTTAATTCTTGTGATATTCTTACGGACCAATAAAATGGTAATATGCAAACAAATTTTTAACTTGAAAGAAAAGACTAAGGGAATTTTCAAAACCTTAGATTTCTATTGAAAGAAAACATGAAAAAGGAATGTCATGCCTACTTACCTTTTATTTCCTGTTTCAGTGAAAAATGACTTAGTAGAAATAAACAATATATATTTTTAAGTATGTTTTTGATCTCTGTTTGAATTAAATTAGTATTACTTTTCCTCTAAAGAGTAACTATATGTTAGTTACTTTGTTATTTTTCTTTTTTTCCCTCATGTTGGCCACATTTCCAGCCTCTAAATTAATACATGTATCTAATAGACACACACACAGACACACACATACATATACACAGAGAGAGATATGTATGTATGTGTGTGTATATATATACATATTAGTAGAAATATTGTACTTCTCATAATATAATATTCAGTTAAAGATATCTGTTTTCTGGTTAGGCAACTGATCAAACGATTGACCATTTAGAATAATAAACAACAGAATTTTTCAACTCAGGAAAGAAGTTGTCGTCCGGGTGAGAGTCGTTACAAAGAAAGACCTGAGTTAAGATGGAAATTAAATATTTACATCAGAACTGGGTGTGGTGGCTCACACTTGTAATCCCAGTTCTTTGGGAGGCCTAAATGGGAGAATCACTTGAGCCCTGAGTTCAACGCTGCAGTGAACCGTGTTTGTACCACTGCACTCTAGCCTTGGTGTCAGAACAAGACCCTGTCCTTAAAAAACATAAACATCAAATAAACATCTATATTTACTTTTGGTCTCTCTTAATAAACTAACTAAAATGGCAGCAAAGTAATTTTTTTTTTAATTATACTTTAAGTTCTAGGGTACATGTGCACAACCTGCAGGTTTTTTACATATGTATACTTGTGCCATGTTGGTGTGCTGCACCCATCAACTTGTCAGCACCCATCAACTCGTCATTTACATCAGGTATAACTCCCAATGCCATC
>NW_012101300.1:262504-366660 GCF_000951045.1 Mandrillus leucophaeus | reverse complement strand
TCACAGAATTGGAAAAAACTGCTTTAAAGTTCATATGGAACCAAAAAAGACCCCACATTGCCAAGACAATCCTAAGTCAAAAGAACAAAGCTGGAGGCGTCACACTACCTGACTTCAAACTGTACTACAAGGTTACAGTAACCAAAACAGCATGGTACTGGTAGCGAAGTAATTTTTAAAACATAAACCTATATAGAACAGGAAGAAAGAGAGGAGAAAATAGAAGCAAAATTTTGGAAGCTGAAAAGAATGGTAATTATATTACAAACTTGAGAAAAATAAAGTCCAGTCAGCAGTTGGGAAAACTGAATATCATATACATTGGTTCCATAGAATGTCCAAGAAAGTTAGAAGTATGTGACCTCAAGTTCATTTAGAGGTAGGGATAGTAGGAAAGGAGAACTAGTGGAAAACCTATTTTAGCCTCAGAACTCCTCTTTCATGTGGGGAGAGAGAAAATTAACTGCTCTTTCTCCAGCCCAGCAGAAATTCTGTAGGTTCATTATCTGGGCAGGGTTAAATATGAGAATTTTGAACTGGAAGACATCAGGCACAGTTAAGAACAGGTATATTCCTGTACTCAAAGTTTTTCATCTCATGTTGTTTCTAACCACCGAAAAGGCTATACAATCAATGACTGTTATATACCTGAAAAGTGACTTTTTTTTTTTTTTTTTTTTTGGAGACAGAGTCTCGCTCTGTCTCCCAGGCTGTAGTGCAGTGGTACAATCTTGGCTCACTGCAAGCTCCGCCACCCGGATTCACACCATTCTCCTGCCTCAGCCTCCCGAGTAGCTGGGACTACAGGCGCCTACCACTACGCCTGGCTAATTTTTTGTATTTTTAGTAGAGATGGGGTTTCACCGTGTTAGCCAGGATGGCTTTGATCTCCTGACCTCGTGATCTGCCCTCCGTAGCCTCCCAAAGTGCTGGGATTACAGGCGTGAGCCACTGCGCCTGGCCTATGATTTTTAAAAAGATAAAAATCAAGACAAACACACAAGCAAAAACACTTGAAAGAAAGAGAGACTACCTGGTTCTAAGAAACTTTCAGAAAATTATGGTAAACATTCTCAGCGAGCCAGGAGAAATTTCCCAGAAATGAACATTATGAATTTCTAAGTGAAAAGGATTTACCATGAAAATAAAGTTGGCCTGGCACAGTGGCTCATGCCTGTAATCCTAGCACTTTGGGAGGCCGTGGTGGGCAGATTACCTGGGGTCAGGAGTTTGAGGCCAGCTTGGCCAACATGGTGAAACCCTGTCTCTACTAAAAATACAAAAATTAGCCGGGCGTGGTGGCATGTGCCTGTAATTGCAGCTACCCGGGAGGCTGAGGCAGGAGAATTACTGGAACCCTGGAGGTGGAGGCTGCAGTGAGCTGAGATCGTGCCACTGGCACTCTAGCCTGGGTAACAGAGCAAGACTTCATGTAGAAAGAAATAGAGACAGAGACAGAGAGAGAGAGAGAGAGAGAGAGAGAGAGAGAGAGGGAGAGAGAGAGGAAAATAAACTTAAAATTTCACAATCTGAAAACCAGAGGAAAATCCCAAATGCTGAAAGAGATGAAAAAGTGAGGTGTTGGGGATAGGCAACACACTAAAGATGAGAAATCAGATTGGCTTCAAACTTCTCATCTCAAGCAATGGAAAGCAAAAAGAAAATGTCCTATGTCTTCAAAATTCCGAAATTTTGATTTAATGTAATTTCCAAAGTAGAATCTGATATATGAAGAAACCATCAATGATGTATTAGAGTGAAATAGGAGCAACATGCTGTATTTTACAAATTGTATCTGCCCTGCCCTGCTCCCTCCTTCTGGAAAATATTTCACTAAAGTGAAGTAGAAAGCAAAAAAAAAAAAAAAAAAAAAAAGGAGGAAGAAAAGACATGGGATTTAGGAAACAAGGGCTCTAGTGTCCAAGAATGGTAAAGAAAACACCTGCCACGCGAATGAAGAAATTCTTCTTCATGGAGAACCACCTGGCCTTCAGATGTCTCTGCCAGAAACATGTCTTAAATCTAGGTGGTGATCCATGTCCTGAAGTCTTAGGAATGATGAAATAGATACAATGTCTGTGTCTTTAGAGGTGATGTAAACATTGGCAAAGGGTTTGCAGCTGAAGTATAGTTCAGAGGAAAATGAACCAGGGAACAAATAAAAAATCCAAGGCGAAGGAAACCTTCATGAGAAAAGTAATCATAGTTTACTACATGACTATTTGTGAACACTGTTTACATGTAACTAAGGACTGAATACCACTCCCCAACCACGCCCCCCCCCCCCCGCAATGCATATGTTGAAGCTCTAACCTCCAATATGACTGTATTTGGAGATGGAGCCTTTAGGAGAGAATTAACTTTAAATGAGACCTTAAGGGTGTTCCTCTGATATAGTTTGGATATTTGTCACCCCAAACTCTCATGTTGAAATGTAATCCCTAATGTTGGAGGTGGGGCCTAGTGAAAGGTGTTTGGGTCATGGGGGTGGATCCTTCAGGAATGGCCTTGTGCTGTCTCTGTGGTAACGAGTGAGCTCTCACTCTATTAATTCATACAAAAGTTGGATGTTTAAAAGAGGTGGCACCCCTCCCTTCATTCTCTCTTGCTACCCCTCTCACCATGTGACACGTCTGCTCCCTTTATTCCTTCTGCCATGATTGAAAGTTTCCTGCAGTCCTCAGCAGAAGTAGATGCTGACACTATGCTTCTTGTATAGACTGCATAACAGTGAGCCAAATAAACCTCTTTTCTTTATGAATTACTCAGCCTCAGATATTCCTTTATAGCAACACAAAACTGATTAACACAGACTCTAATCCAATAAGGATAGAGCCCTTATAAAGAGAAGACAAGACACCAGACACACACTCTCTCTGTCACTCTTTCTTACGGCAGTCTGAGCCAACACACATATTCAAAATAATCTAAAGGTTGCACATTTATGTAACTGAAATTATGATATAAAAGATGGAAAAGAAAGTACTTTTTGTAGCAGTGGAAACAAGAAAAATAGCAAAATAATTATTTAATTATAGTAATAAATCAATAGCCATTACTTATTGGTGTAAAATCAAGAAGTAGCAATACAATGTAATTATTTAGGGACGTGAAATTAAATTGTAAACCAAAATTCAGAGAAGAAAGCTGAAAATGTTGCCTCTGGAGAGATGGAAATAAGTGAGAAAATGGGAATGGGAAAAGGTACAGGACTTTAAGTTTTAAAATAAAACATGTATTATTTATTTAAATACTTCTTTTTAAAATTATGTACATGTTATATTTTAAAGATAATAAAAAATGAAATTTGTTTGTATGCATGAGAGAGAAAGAGAGAAATAAGTTTGTCCTCTCAAAAGAAAACTGTGTCTGAATTTCAGTTGCTTATTTTGTAGGTGTGTCTAAATTGGATCTTAGAAAGTAGATAGAAACACATTTTTCCTGTAATTTAATTTATGAAAACATGAAATTCATAAAGCTGGATCTAGAAGTGCTATGACCTGCCTTCTTAAAGTCTAAGATCTAGTGGGACAAGTGAATCTGCTTCTTCATGGACTCCAGGTGGCCTCTCATCCCTGTGGCAAGAGGAAGGAAAGTACTAATTCCCTCAAATGAGCTTTCATTTTAGAGCTGTGCATGGCATCATTCATTAGAAACTAATCACTAAGAGTGGGGAAGAAATATAGAAATATATTCCTGAAAGAAAACCATGTGAATAGATATTCACCCAGTGACTGGCCAAAACACACACACACTCACACTCACACACACACACACGGACACAATGTCAATTAGAAAAGCTAAACCCTGTAGGTTCACAATCAAATGTCAGTTGGCTCTTTCTCACAACATCTTTCACTATAATAATGTTATCACTCGACATGAAAGCCCAGCAGTTCCAAATTGTCTTCAACTTATTTCTGCTTTGGACTGTTGATATTTAAACATTTGCTAAGTTCAATAAAGTCTACTGCTTCAGTAACTAATTTATTCCAGCATGATATAGTTCAGTATCTCATTGCTGCTTGATTAAATTATTGAAGTTCCTCATTACTGGCTTAACTCAAGTTGGATTTTCTGTTTTTTTTTTTTTTTTTTTCGCCTCACTCTCACAGTCACACAGTTCTTATCATTCTCTATTTTTTCCTAAGTATTTCACATATTTTCCCTAAACTATAATAGCTTAAAACTAAAAACAAGCTTATTATTTATATTTAATAAACTTTAGTTCTTTAACAGGATGTAATATTATATAACTCTTAGAATTATAATTCTCAAGAATGTAGGGGTTATAGGCATATTATGGTGTAATATTAAAGAAATAAAAAAGCACACAACCTAGTTGTCACAATGTTATGCATGGTGCACCATTAGCACCTGAATGAAGAAAGAAATTAATTCACAAACAGCTTGATGTGATGTTAGAATTAAATGTTTTCTTTATATTTTTCTTTAACATCCATGATAAGACATCTGTGGTAAAGACTTCCAGTGCTCAAACATACTGATAGTCTGTCTGCGCCTATGGACATTTGAGAAGTTTGTGCTTCTCAGTCCTTTTGCAGCCAGGTGGGATCATTTGATTGGTTCTGTCCAATGGCCTGTGATAGAAGCAACATAGAACATTTTCATGCTGAAGCATTTGATTCCTGGGGTGAACTTCTCCAGCTCTGTTTCTTCCCTTGGCACAGTGATCAGAGAGTCATTTTCCTGTGGAGACGGGAGCCACAGGATGTAAGCACCTTGGGTCACACAGTCACTTTACAGGGGATGATTGCCCTGCTGAGTCATCCAGGCCACTGTGCACTGGACATGCGTGATAAATAAACCTTTGTTTTATTAACATAATGATTTTATGTGTTCATTTGTTTAAGCAAGATAAGTTAGGTTCTCCTGATTAACACATCTTTTAAATGATGAAAGTGATAAAGCAAAAATACTTGATAATCAAATGAAGAAAAATTCTTTTACATGCTTAAATAAATAGAAATCACAATTACAATTGTCCTGAGGTTTTAAATCATTTAGAAATAAAGTAGATTAATTTTGAAATACATTTTAAAATGAATTAATTTTCTGCTGAAAAATACTAATTTGGATTTATTTTGCACTTTCTTTATGTCTGGATTGATTATTCCTTAGTACATTCTAAATTTGTACCAGCCCTTCTATGACTAATAGAATTGTCATAAAAGATAGTCGTGCTTTTATGTAATTCCAACAGTAATTCAGTTTGATGTATTTGTTCATTCATTAATTCTTTTGTTAATTTATGTAAAATATCTTAATTGAAAACCTACCACTGTCAGACACTGTTCTAAGTACTCAGAATACAAATAACAGTAACCAAGATAACTGCATTTAATAACTCTCTTTTTTCTGTTCTATAAATTATTTGAAGCATTTTATCTCATTTGATTCTTGTATTTATGATGAGCCTGGTTATTATTCTAATCTTGGGTAAAGAATCTGAGTCCTAGAGAATTCAAGTAATGTTCATGAAGTACCACAGCTGATAAATGAAAAACCTAGGATTCAAATCCATGTCTGAAACCAACATGTAACCTCTTTTGTTCATGTTAAGTGTTACTGTAAACCCCAGTTTTCAGTTTACATTTATTGTCCTATTTTATATAAATATAATACCCTATCACTCTTCAAAGTATTCTGGTGTGGAAGATAAAATAGATGGCCATTTACTCATGCTTTATAGCTTCACATGGTCTCTGCTCACAGGATAGGGAAAGTTCAACCATGTCCAGAGATATTTTCAAGGGTAATCAAACATAAAGGTAACATTGAAAGACCAGTAAATATTCCTAGTTTGTTGTTATCTTATGTAGTAGAGGAGTCTCAACAGAAAAGGGCACTTTAGGAAAAACAAAAAATAAGCAGGAAATTGGAGTAGTGATGCATAAAGAAATGCAGTGACAGCCAAGAAATGTCAATGAAGAACCCAACTGTGCTAATTTGCTGTGTAGAAGACACACAACTGTACTTCATAATGTTAAATTATGTATGACTTTCCGAAGCTTGTTTATTTACTGGATTATGCAAGAGTACCCAGATGGCTAGTCAAGGTCATATGGACAAGTGGCATAGTACAGAATGTTGACTGAAAAGAACAATATCACTGATAAATAAGAATAATCAGTCTCTGAACATCACACTCAGTGCATTTGTGAGCCAACCTATAGATCAAGAGTGAAATACTCTGAGTTTATTTTGTGACTACAGACATCAGCCATGGTGGGCCTCTGTCAGATTATAAATTTGGAAAGTTACTTCATATTTTACTTGACTGACCAGTAGTTATTATCTGATTTATGCCCATAGTTGTTCTAAATAAATGAATAAAAAATGAAATGGGAGAGAAGAAGAGAGAAAAGAAGAATTGTAAGACAGTTTCTACTGCAAAGATATATAGACAAACCAGATTTCAATTCTTCTATCTTAGTAGTTATGGCACATGTGGGAAATGTTTAGTAGCAGCCTCAATTGTCAGTTTTCTCACTTATAAAGTAGAGAGCATATTATTTTGTTAGAACTGTTGGGGGGATGGTAGGTGCATATATGAAAAAATAAAATAATTTTTAAAACGAGTCAACAATACAATGAATTCATATACAATTTAATGTTACTTGGGTTGGATACTTTTAAGTATTATGTTCAGTGCAAAGCAAATAACCCTGTGCTCTACACCAAGATCAGCCCATTTCTAGAGGACTGATACTGACAATTGCCAGCAAACAATAATGAATATTGCCAGTCAGGGACTCATTTGGGGGATAATGAAGGCCCTAGAATCCATGACATATGAAAATTTTAAAATAGTAAAAAGAAATGTGGATATTTAGGTTTTATCTGGAAAAACATGGGTGAACCTATCTATCTTTAAATACTCGAAAGTCTTTCACAATTAATCAGCATAAGTAAATCAATCCAATAGTAGATGTCCTGGGAGTTAGGTTTGGTATAATAATTATAACAGTCCATAATTTGTAGATTTAAGGGTGTGCTTTAAGTGGCTGGGTAACCATTTACAAGGGCCTGAGAGAAGCTAGCAAACATTTTAAAAAAGTTGAAATTTTGAAATTCTTGAATTCTAAGAATTCTTCCAACTCTCATGTTTCTTCATGCCAACTAGTTTACAGTGAAACAATATATTTGAAATGTCATGCATACACTAGGAGTTTATGCAAAAAATGAAATAGAAACAAAATCGTGGAGGACAAAGATGTAAAAAATAAGATGGAAAATATACATTGCAGAAACAAATCAGTTAAAAATTATTAACAAAATAATTTAAGAAACATTTTAGGACTTAAGAACTCAACTTTCTAGATTGAAAGGGCTCACAAAACAATGAAAAAAATATGAAAGGATAAAATCATACTGAAGCAAACATACCATTGTGGATGTTCCTAACACTGAGAATAACGTGAAAAACCTAACGCCTTTCAGAGGGTGGGATCAAAAAAGGCCTCATACTAAGGTGTGTGAAGCAAAATTACTTTGGACTTCTCTTTTCTAATTTTTGGAGTTTGAAGTAGTTTGATTTCTTAGAATATTGGAATGTATTTTCTGCTCTTCTTGTAAAGTAGAAAAATTAAAAACACTTTTATATTCCAAATTATTTTTCTTTTTTGAATGTAAATCTTTTTTTTAAATCCAGGGTTGGCAAAATAAAGCCTGCAGTACAAATCTGGCTCTTTGCCTAGTTTAATAATGACCTGTGACCTACTAGTTTTGACATACTAATGACAACTTAAGTAGCTGAAAATATCAAAAGAAGAATAATATTTTATGACACATAAGTATTATATTAAAATTCAGTTTCAGTGTGGATAAAGTATTATTGGAAAATAATATGTTTGTTCATTAATGTATTATCTATAACTGCTTTGACAATGCAATGGAAGAGTAATTGCAGCAGAGATGATATATGGCAAAGTAGTAGCAGACTACAATCACAATACTACAGTAATAATTGCCCGGCATTTCCAGTATTGTCTTGCCACAGCATTTTAGTTATTATACTTGTTTAGTGCTTCTTATCTTATTTTGCAGGTGCATACCAATCATGACAAAATAAGAGGAGAAAAGTGGACTTTGAATAATGTGCTCATCAGCCACAGTACACTATAGTTTGTTTTGTTATTGAATTTGATAGCAGAACATGGAAGTTTTTAAGTGGTAACACTAAAGGCGTGCTAAAATAATACATCATACATTAATATTACCCGATAAAGCACTTGTCAGATATTCCCAACTCCCAAGAAAACAATGGTCGGAAATATTAGAAAATTTAAAATGTTTATCAGGGCAGAATTTCTTCATAAAAATTAAAAAATCAAAATGCGCCTGCTAGTAATCTTTCATGTAGCTCAATTGTTAGTTGAGCAAAGAAAACCATTTGCTGATAGGTACTAAATTGTGTTTGGTAGCAGTTGCTGAAGAAATGTGAACAAAGAAATACACTTTTGAAAAGGTTGGCCTTTTGCTGAGAGGAGCATATAAAATAATGTAATTGACATTCATAGTGAATTTTTTAAAACACAAATGATTTTTGTGGCTTCCCTTGTCTCTTGAAAGGACTGATATTGCTAAGTTATTGTTTATTCAGGGAGTCAACAATAAGTCACTGAGAATTCACCTCCATGAAGTAGTTTGTGGAAAACTATGACTCCACCATGTGTTATTGAACTGATAGTGACAGTAGTACACTTTATTTGCTCTTGTATATTCTCTCATGCTCTCACTCATTGTGAAATCATTATATATATAAAATGTGTGTGTGCTTAACACACCATCGATATTTGAATTACAAGAAATGTTAATTTGTCTTGTATAACTGCTATGATGTCAAAAGTTAAATCAAGTCTCTACTGAGCTCAAATTACAGTTCCAGCAGCATTACTTGGATTTCAAATCAAGTGCCAAGGACATTTTTATATATCAAAATCTATTTAACAGGGAAATTTGGATATTTCTACCAAATATTCAATTAGAAGTAATTATCTCAAAGAAATGACAAGCAATGAGTTAAGTATTAATCTATAAGAAGTACATAAATGTCTTCAAATTAATGAAGGTGCTCAATTAAAATCATATGCTTGTGGATGGATAGAATAGTACCTATATATGTGAAAACACACTTTTCAATATGAGATACTATACAATGTTATTAAAAATCACCATTAACCAATGAACATATGTAACTGATTTTGATAAAAGGGAAGACTGACTCTGGATCCAATTAAGCAAAATATTATCCCTCCCCAGAGGAATTATATTATTCTTTTTTAACTTTTATTTTAAGTTCAGGGGTACATGCACAGGTTTTTTACATAGGTCAACTTGGTTGTGGGAGCTTGCTGTACAGATTATTTCATCATCCAGGTATCAAGCATAGTACCTATTAGTTATTTTTTCTGATCCTTTCCCTCCTCCCACCCTTCACCCTCCTATGGGTCCCAATGTGTGTTGTTCCCCTCTATGTGTACATGTGTTGTCATCATTTAGTTCCCACTTATAGTGGGAACATGTGGTATTTCATTTTCTCTTCCTGCATTAGTTTGCTAAGGATAATGGCTTCCAGTTTCATCCATGTTCCTGCAAAAGATGTGATCTTCTTCTTTTAATAACTGTGTAGTATTACATGGTGTATATTATGTATCATGTTTTCTTTGCCCAGTCTATCACTGATTAGCATTTAGGTTGATTTGATGTCTTTGCTATTGTGAATAATGTTATAATTAACATACTCATGCATGTATCTTTATAATACAATAACATACATTACTTTGGGTATATGCTCAGTAATGGGATTGCTGGGTTGAATGGTATTTCTGTCTTTAGGTCTTTGAGGAATCATCACACCATCTTCCACAATGGTTAAACTATTTTACACTCCAACCAACAGTGTATAAGTATCCCTTTCTTTCCACAACCTCAAAAGCATCTGTTATTTTTTGACTCTTCAATAGTAGCCATTTTGACTGGTGTGAGATGGTATCTCCTTGTGGTTTTGATTTGCATTTCTCTAATTATCAATGATATTGAGCTTTCCTCATATGCTTGTTGGCTGTATGTATGTCTTTTTATGAAAAGTGTCTGTTCATGCCCTTTGCCAACTTTTTAATGGGGTTCTTTGTTTTTATCTTGTAAATTTGTATAAGTTCCTTATAGATGCTGGATATTAGACCTTTGTTAGATGCATAGTTTGCAAATATTTTCTTCTATTCTTTAGGTTGTTCATTTGTGATACACTTGAACACACTCTTTAGTTAAATTAAATGTCATTTGTCAATTTTTGCGTACATTGTAATCGCTTTTGGCATCTTCATCAGGAAATCTTTGCCTGTGTATATGTCCTGAATGGTATTGCTTAGATTTTCTTCTAGGGTTTTTGTAGTTTTGGGTTTTACATTTAAGTCATTAATCCATCTTGAATTAGTTTTTGCATATAGTATAAGAAAGTTGTCCAGTTTAATCTTCTGCATATGGCAGAAGTTATCCCAGCACCATTTATTGAGTAAGGGATTATTTCCCTATTGCTTATTTCTGTCATGTCTGTCAAAGATCAGATAGTTGTAGGTATGCTATCTTCTTTCTGGGTTTTGTAGTCTGTTCCACTGGTCTACATGTCTGTTTTTGTACCAGTACCATGTTGTTTTAGTTACTGTAGCCTTGTAGTATAATTTGAAGTTAGGTAGTGTGATGCCTCCAGCTTTATTATTTTTATTTAGCATTGCCTCGGCTATTTGAGCTCTTTTTCAGTTCCGTATGAAACTAGAAAAATAACATTTTCTAGTTCTGTGAAGAATGCCAATGGAAGTTTAATAGGAATAGCATTGAATCTATAAATTGCTTTGGGGAGTATGGCCATTTTATAAATATTGATTCTTCCTATCCATGAGCATGAAATCGTTTTACAAGTGTTTTTGCCATCTCTGATTTCTTTGGGCGGTGGTTTATAGTCCATCTTGTAGAGATCTTTGACCTCCCTAGTTAGCTGTATTCCTAGATATTTTGTGCTTTTTGTAGCAGTGGTGAATGGGAGTTTGCTCCCAATTTGGATGTCAGCTTGATTGTTAGTATATGAAAATGTTAGTGATTTTTGCACATTGATTTTGTATCCTGAGACTACTGATTTTTTTCTTTTTTACCAGATTAAGAAGCTTTAGGGCTGAGGCTATGGGATTTCTAGATAAAGGATTATGTCATTTGTAAACAGGGATAGTTTGACTTCTTCTCTATTTGGATGCCCTTTCTTTCTTTCTCTTGCCTGACTTCCCTGGCCAGGAGTTTCAATACTATGTTGAATAGGAGTGGTGAGAGAGGGCATTCTTGTCTGGTGCTGGTTTTCAAGAGGAATGCTTCCAGCTTTTGCCTATTCAGTATGTTGTTGACTGTGGGTCTGTCATAATAGCTCTCATTATTTTGAGGTATGTTACTTCAGTACATATTTTACTGAGAATTTTTAACATAAATGAGTGTTGAATTTTATGGAAAACTACATAATCATGTAGTTTTTGTCTTTGGTTCTATTTATGTGATGAAACACATTTATTCGTTGCATATGTTGAACCAACCTTGCATCCTGGGGATATAGCCTACTTGATCATGGGGGATAAGGTTTTTGATGTGCTGATTGATTCAGTTTGCTAGTATTTTGTTGATCAACATTGATGGGCATAAAGGATACTGGCCTGAAGTTTCCTTTTTTGGTTGTATTTCTGCCAGATTTTGGTATCAGGATAATGCTGGCCTCACAGAATGAATTACAGAGGAGTTTGTCCTCCTCAAACTTTTGGAATAGTTTTAGTAGGAGTGGTACCAGCTCTCTTTTCTACATCTGATAAAATTCATCTATGAATCTGTCTATTCATGGCCTTTTTTGGTTGGTAGGCTATTTATTACTGCCTCAGTTTTAGAGCTCATTATTGGTCTGTTCAGAGATTCAATTTCCTCCTGGTTCAGTCTGGGGAGGGTGTATGTGTCCAGGAATGTATCCATTTCTTCTAGATATTCTAGTTTATGTGCATAGAGTTGTTCATAAGACTCTCAGATATTTGTTTGTATATTTGTGGGGTCAGTCATAATATCACCCTTGTTGTTTCTGATTGTGTTTATTTGAATTGTTTCTTCTTTATTAGACTAGCTAGTGGTCTATTTATTTTATTAATTTTTTTTTTTTCAGAAAATCAGATCCTGAATTCACTGATCTTTTGAATGGTTTTTCATGTCTCTATCTCTTTCAGTTCAGCTCTGATTTTGGTTATTTCCTGTCTTCTGTTAGCTTTGGAATTTGTCTGCTCTTGTTTCTCTAGTTCTTTAATTCGTGATGCTAGGTTGTTAACTTGAGATCTTTCTACCTTTTTGATGTGGGCAATTAGTGCTATAAATTTCTCCATTGACACTGCCTTAGCTATGTGCCAGAGATTTTGGTATGCTGTATCTTTGTTCTCTAATATTAGTTTCAAAGAACTTCTTGATTTCTTCCTTAGTTTCATTATTTATTAAAAAGTCGTTCTGGAGCAGATTATTCAATTTCTATGTAGTGTTATGGTTTTTAGTTAATTTCTAACTTTTCATTTCTAATTTGATTGTACTGTGGTCTGAGATACTTTGTTATAATTTTAGTTCTTTTGCATTTGCTGAGGAGTGTTTTACTTCTAATCATGTGATTGATTTTAGGGCATGTGCCATGTGGTGATAACAATAATACATATTCTGTCATTTTTGGGTGGAGAGTTTTATAGGTATCAGGTCCATTTGATCCAGTGCTGGATTAAGGGTCCTGATTATCTTTGTTAATTTTCTGTCTAGATAATCTGTCTAACATTATCAGTGGGGTGTTAAAATCTCCCACTATTGTTGTGTGGGAGTCTAAGTCTCTTTGAAGGTCTCTAAGAACTTGCTTTCTGAATGTGCATGCTACTGTGTTAGGTGTATATATATTTAGAAGAGTTAGATTTTCTTGTTGAATTGAACCCTTTACAATTATGCAATACCCTTCTTTGTCTTTTTTTTAATCTTTGTTGGTTTAAAGTCGCTTTTGTCAGAAACTAGGATTGCAACATCTACTTCTTTCTGTTTCCACTTGCTTGGTAGATTTTTCTTCATCACTTTATTTTGAGCCTACATGTGTCATTGCATGTGAAATTGGTCTCTTAGAGGCAGCATACCAATGGGTCTTGGTTATTTATCCAGATTGCCCTTCTGTGTCTTTTAATCAGGTCATTTAGCTCATTTACATTCAAGGTCAGTATTGATATGTGTGGATTTCATTGTGTCATCATGGTGTTAGCTGGTTATTTTGCAGACTTGTTTATATGGTTGCTTTATAGTGTCACTGATCTGTGTAGTTCAGTGTGTTTTTGTAGTGGCTGGTAATGTTTTTACTTTACATATTTAGTGCTTCTTTCAGGAACTCTTGTAAGGTCTGATGGTAACAAATTCAGTCAGAATTTGCTTGTCTAAAAATTATCTTATTTTTTCTTTGCTTATGAAGCTTGGTTTGATCAGATAGGAAATTCTATGTTAGAATTTCCTTTCTTTAGAAATGTTAAATATCGGTACCCAATCTTTTCTGTCTTGTAAGGTTTCAACTGAGAGGTCCACTGTTAGTCTGATGGGATTCCCTGTATAGGTGACTTGGCCTTTCTCTCGAACTTTGACTTTTTTTTTTATTTTGACTTTGGAGAATCTGATGGTTATGTATCTTGGGGATGATCTTTTCATGGAGTATTTTGCTAGGGTTCTCTGCATTTCCTGAATTTGAATGTAGGTCTTTCTAGCTGGATTAAGGAATTTCTGATGGATGATATCCTGAAATATGATTTCCAAGTTGGTTCCATTCTCCTCATCTCTTTCACATACACCAATCATTCATAGATTTGGTCTCTTTACATACTTCCATATTTCTCAGATATTTCATTCATTCTTTTTCATTATTTTTCTTTATTCTTGTCTTCAGAAAGACAGTCTTCCAACTCTGAGATTCTTTCCTCTGCTTGGTCTATTCTGCTATCAATAGTTGTGATTGCATTATGAAATTATTATAGTTTGTTTTTCAGCTCTATCAGATCTGTTACACTTTTCTTTGTACTGGTTATTTTTCAGTCAGCCCCTACAGTATTTTATCATGCTTTTTAATTACCTTGCATTGGGTTACAACATACTTGTTCAGTTCAGTGAACTCTGTTCCTATCCATATTCTGAATTCTACTCCTGTCATTTCAGCCACCTCAGCTTCAGTCTGGTTCCAAATGTTTGCTGGAGAGGTAATGCAGTCATTTGGAGAAAATAGGGCACTCTGGCTTTTTGAGGTTTCAGCATTCTTGTGGTGACTCTTCCTCATCTTTCTGGGCTTATCTACCTTTAATCTTTGAGGTTGCTGACCTTTGGATTTTTTTTCTTTTATTTTATCCTATATGATGACCTTGAGGGTTTGATTGTAGTATAAGGTGGATTCAGACAACTGGCTTCACTTCTGGAAGATTTTAGGGGTCCAATATTCAGCCCCCAACTCCTGTATTGCATGGTCTAACTCTAGGGAACTTGTACTGATCCCTGAATTTGTTCTCTGGCTTCTTGAGGGTTGAAGTCTCCCGAAATGGGGGGACCAAGTTGCTGTAGCTGCAGCAGAGTGCTACCAGATACAGGGATGCCTGCCTCTCTGTGGGCATTCACCATAAGGGTGGAAGCAAGGCAGCTGAAAAGAGGGATTGGGGGACCCCTTCTGGATACTGTGTGCACTATTGCACTGAAAGTGGTGTTGATTTGGGGCAGCTTGCTGGCCAGGGCAGGTCTGGGTGCCTTCTCTGTGCCCCACAAGCAGGAGTAATTGCTCGGTGTGTGCAAGAATCCCTTATTCTCCATGTGTTAGCACAAGCACAGGGTGCTGGCAGGGGTGATTCTTCCCAGTCCTGTGCCTGCCAAGGCTGTGTCTACAATGGTAGTAGGCAGGGATCCTGGGGTATACTGCATTCCCACATACTGGCATGGCAAGTAAGGCAAAACCTGCCCATGCAGGCACACACCAGCAAAGTGATGTGATGAGTTGCCATGGCCTCAGGGGAAGCTGCTGTATGGGGAGGGAATGTGTAGGCTAGTGTGTCTGTAGCAGCTGCCTCTCTGGAGCTCTCCACCTGTCAGGCATGGTATTGGCTCAGAAGCTATGGTGTGGGCCCCTAGTGTACCCAAGACTACCCTGGAAGCATGCATGGCCTGGCTGGGGCCCTGGGAGAGGTCAACAGACCAAGAAGTGCTCAGGTTAGACCACCCCATCTGGTGTGCAAGACCACCTTGCAGCTATCATGCACAACAGTTCCCCTAGGGCTAAAGTTTCTTATGGAGGCAAGTCAAGCCTAGAGGGATGGCTGTCCCTGGCCACACTTCACCACAGATGCTTCTGCATCAAACCCTCTGGGCTCCACATCAACTAGCTTATCTCTCCACTACTTTGCTTGCATCCTGGGGACTTCTTCCCAGAGAGATGCAGATCACCAATCGCTCATTGCAATCAGCCCAGGATGGAGGTTCTGTACTGTGGGTCCAAGCCAGGGGTTCCCTGTCTGGTGACAAGCAGTCAGAGGGTATGTGGGACCTAAGGGAGATAAATTGGCCTCCTCTTCTTGGGCCGACTGCAGCTTGTTGGAGGTGTGGATAAGGCACTTAAGGTCTCTTTGCACCTTTGTTAGTTAGAGGGTAGTAAGTATAGTTCCACTGCAGAGAGGCAGTGGCAGAGAGGCTTTCAGTAGCCTCTAGAGGCTCTGTTCAGGGAATTGCCAAGTTGCTATTGGCTTGATAGCTCTGGTTGGGGGTGGCTAGAGGCCTAAGCCTGGAGGACCTGTCCAGTAAAAGGTTTGGGAATGGGCACCTACGTAACAATCTGGCCACTTTTCTTTATGGCTGCTGTCGTATGCTAGGGGTCTGCTCCAGTCCCCAGTCACCTCGTTTTTTCCAGTACCTGGAGGTATCACCAGTGAAACAGCAAAGATAGCAGCCTGCCTCTCTCTGGGAGCTCCATCCCAGGGAGGTATGGGCCTGTTGATGGCCTGAATGCACCTTTAGGAGGTGGCTGAAGACCTCAGTTGGGGGTTTCCTGCCAAGTCAGCAGGAACAAAATTGGGGTCCTGCTTTTAAAAGTAGCCCATCCACATTTTTCCAGAGCAGCTGTGATGTGCTGGGGGTCTGTTTCAGCCTCTAATCCACTCAAACACTCTGAAGCCCAAAGACTGGAATGGCCAAGTCGCCCAAACAGCAAAGATGGCATCCTGCCCCTCCCTCTGGGAGCTCTGTCCCAAGGAGTATTCAAATCTCTGCTGGCCAGAGAACACTGGCAGGGGTGTCTGGAGGCCCCAGTTGGGAAGTCCCGCCCAGTAAAGAGGAATGGGATTGGGGACCCACTTAAAGAAGCAGTTTGGCCATGTTTTGATACGACAGTTTTATTGTGCTGGGGGATCCCTCTGCCTCTGGTCAGTTTGGACTCTCCATAGCCCAAAGGCTGGATTGGCTAAGTCACCCAAACAGCAGAGATGGCAGCCGGCCCCTCCACCAAGGAGTTCTGTCCCCGGTAGGTGCAACATTGCTACCATTTGCTGGCTAGAATTCCAAGCTAGTGGGTCCTTTCCTGTCAGGTGCTGTGGAAGGGGGTTTACAGACTGTCACTACTTCTCACCCTGGATTCAGCTCCTCTCCTCGGGATATGTATGGGTGTCTAACCTCCCACTTTGCCAGAGTTTCAGTTACTTTTGCTGGGAGGACTGGAAAACCAGAGTATCTAAAGCTTCTAGGTCTCCACACATGCTTGAGTGGCTGCTATGCTGAGACCCCACATCGCTCAGTGTGTCAGACTGAAGGTGCTGGTAGAGTGGGTTCATGAGGGGATCTCCTGACCTGAGGGTTGCAAAGATCTGTGGGAGAAGCATGGGTTCCCGGGATCGCACTCACTCACTGTTTCCCTGGGCAGGCAAGGTTTCCTTGACCCTGTGTTGTTCCCAGGTGGGCCATCATCCTGCCTTGCTTTTCTCAGTTCTCTGTGGGTTAAGTTGTTTCCTTGATTAGTTTCAGTGCAAGTAACCGAATGTTTCCTTTGAAGGCTCTGCATTTACTCACCCTTTTCATTTCTCTGTGAGAGTCAATGAACACTAGCTGCTTCTAGTCAACCATCTTGGCCACTCCCCCTATGTTATTCTTAATGGTAGTACTGTATTAAAAATTGTGTTAAATATTATAATATTTTACATTTCATCAATTAAATTTTGTGTGTATAGTGTTATCTCTTGTTATGTAAGTGCTTACTTATGTAAAATTCTGTGTTTTGCATCTTGGTCTGCAAAATCTAAACATTTTGGTCTTTTACAGAAAAAGTTTGCCAACTCCTCTTTTAATTTTTCATGATATAACTTTCTTAATGTTTAATATTAATCACAGTAATTATTTTATCATAATAATATTGATAATAATATTGAAGTATTATATATATAAATATTTTCATATTTATCTCTTTCATAAATAATTTATAAGTATTTATTGAACCATATACTTTACATAGCTAAAAATGTACCCTCATAAGTACTCTGGGAAACTATAGAAGACAAATTCATTTTTAGTTTTTCTACACAGGAAAAATGTCTTATTAGAAGCTAAGTCTCAATTTTATTGTAAATATCCAAATACCAGAGACAAAAATTCTTTTTTTGCTTGGTTATTTTCATGCCTTCTGTTTATAAATGGGTTGATATGAACACATTTCTACATAATAAAATGGTTACTTAGAAGCACAATTTAAAATGTTTTTTTTTCCCCATATATATAGTGGTTGTTTATAGCGTTCAGTGATATTTCTAGATCTCATCTTTTTTCATGGTAGAATAACAATTGTTGTTCCTTTGTAGAAGTTCCATCAGCCTGGGTTCCTGAGTAACTATAACACAAAACTGACTTGAGATGGACACATAGCCTGAGTAAGAAATAAGAATTGGAGGTTCTTGAATTACTACAAAATAACCTAAGTTATCCATATTATTATACTTCATGGTTGTGAATTTTCTGAACCACTTTTAACACATAAGCAAACCAACAATCATAATTAACCTCATAGTTACTTTTTCTCTTAAAAGTTAAATTACTATCAGCCTTGAGTGAATGAATTAGTCAAGTTGCCAATCCATTCATTTTAGACCCTTAATTGGGAGAGCACAGCAACCAGGACAGAATAAGTAGAGTCCACCAAAATCCGAGGACAAAAGTAATAGATACATTGTCAATTATGTAAAACAAAGGAGACAGTTAAGGGGTTTTATGATTATTTGAATCATCCAGTCTTGATGCTCACTCTCTCAGTGAATGGAGAAGGGGATGTAAATATTTAAAGTACATCTGTTCCTTTTTTACTGCTACTGCTGCTTTAGTATTATATCTTATATTGTGAATAGTATTGTAACCTAACCACTATAACATTGAGAATCCTTAAAGTTCCTGGGTTCCCTCACACTGAACTTTCTGACATTGTGAATATGATCTACTTGTCAGCAATGGGGCCAACAGAACTCATTTTACGTTAAGGGGAGAGCTGGGTGAGGTTATTTTCAAAGTTCATTCTATACTGAGGTTTTATTATTTTATGATCCACTATAATTTCTCCGTATTATTCTGGATAAATAATTTCCATTGAATTATCTTTGAAGAATAGCAAAAGCTTTCTAAGAGTCTGCATGGAGGTGTATCCAAACATTTACAGACAGGTACATAGCATCCTGAAAAATATTGCAAGATTAACCTTTTTTTTTCAGCAGTTACAGAAAAGAAGCAATTGTCAAAATATTGTACAGGTTAAAAAAAAAAGCCAGTCAACTGCTCAGTAAGATTAACTTTCTCTCTGCTCATATACTGTGGCGTGTCACATAGGAGATCTAATTTCTCTGTTTTCCATTTTAACATGAAACTTAGAAGCTAAAATAAAAGCAGATCAGTTGTGCATGTACTGGAAAAGTTCCCAAAATTAGCCTCCCAAGAACACTGTCAAAAGATGTTTAGTAAAATGTCTAGTTATGTTATGCTGGTTGTATTATGGTCACAATATGTTACTGGTTCAGGGGCAGAAGTGAGAACCCAATTGGCATTTGACAATAAATTTCTACATTCTGATCAACCAAGAAAAAGATTTTCATAAAGCACTGTCAGCTCTTTCAGTTCATTGTACAGAACATACACATCCCCTCTGAACCTACTTTCTTCCTGTCAGTCACATATTGAAAACTAACTCCAATGGCTCCACAATGCTTATTGAATTCCATACATGCACTTTAACATAATAAATCCATTCTCTCCTGCACTCTGGTACACAGCTAGACTACATTTCCAACTCTTCCTTTTAATGAGGCAGGGCCATCTGTCTCACTTCTGACTGATAGAATGTGCGTAGGAGTGACAAGGCTCTGTGTTTTCATGGAGTCATGTGTTTCTGAACAATCAAATGAAGAATGACCTTGCTAATCAAAATCATACCTGCTCAGAACTGCTATGCAAGTGAAAAATCAATTTCTATTTTATGAAAATATTAAATATTGGGCCTAACTTTTTAGCAGCTAAGCTATAACTAGTCTACATGGCATTCAAGGTTGCTTACAATGTATCAAAGTAATATCATCTCTCACTCCATTTTTTGAAGCAGTTTTTTAGCCGTAATAGTTTGTTTTTTATTTTTAATTCCTCAGTGATTTAATTCATCCTTGTTCATACTATTACTTTTCATTAAGGATACTTTTCCACTGGATAACATTTAAATGCCTAGAAAACTCCTATTCAGCCTTCTGTAGAAATAATCCAGTGTTAGCAGTGAAAATAATTATTTCCCACAAATACTCCCATAGCACCTTTTAAACACATGTTATGGATCTTATACATAGCTCATCAACAGTTCCCAGTGAAAGAACTAGCACTTAGTAAGTGTCAATAAAAACATTGTGAATGAATTCACAAATTTATCAGGATCTCTAGTCTCCTATATTTTAATAGTAAGCCTATTCATTGGTTTTCTGTTGTTTCAAATTTGATTCATTAAGATTCTGACATAATACAAAAGCACACTCAATAGTTAAAAGATCATTAGATTCTACATATTCATGTGAATGGATATGCTTGACTCTGAGGATAAATCTACATACTAGAGAGGGATAACAGAGCATAGTACTTAAGATGGGAGGAGGAGTGTGTAAAGGAGAAGAGATTTTAGGACAGAAATAAGAAAGAATTGGCTGGAAAGGGCTATTTCAAAAAAATTATTGCTGTTTTATATAGTATTCTGTTACTTGTAGGAAGTTGAACATTACAATGTATTTTGGGTGCCACATTTTAAACATGTCTTTCATGTCAGAAGTCATTTACTAAATTCCCACTTTATGCAAGTGATAATAGGAGTGAAAATGAACAAGAAAATAAGTTTGCCCTCAATGAGCGATTTCAGAGGGAGGTAACCAGGAGAATGAAGCTCAGGAAATTGGCAAACGAAGTATGGTTAAAGAATTTGGAGATGTTCATTTCAGGAATACAAGTTGCAGAAAAGACTATGCATGATACTCACCCAGCAGCTTGGGAAGGGGAATGTACTGAGGTTCTAGGAGGTAGATCAAAAGAAAAAACTGGGAGAATGTACAGAGGGGTATATTTTACTTCAACATAAGGATTATCTTTGAACATGAAGTCATCCAGCAGTAGAAAGGAGTATACTTCTTTATAAAGGAGGAAGCATTTAATTTTGTAAGATGTTCAAGCAAAAACTGAATGGCTTTTCTCCAATGTGTTTGATAAAGTTTCCTGCCTCAGTGAGAAATTGAATGCATTACCTCTAATGTCTCCTGTAGTTCTATATTCTGTTGGAACAGCTAGTTCAGGTAGAATTATCAATCTTTACTAATTCTACTACTGCCCTTCCTTTAGCCAAAATCTAAGGTCACTTAATGTAGCTGCTGTTTATTGACACCCTATGCAGCTGCCTAAGCAGTTGGTGTTCTGGGTATGATCAACAGACCTAGCTGAATTGGGTACTTCCACATCTGCCCAGGTTTTAACAGATTTCCTCAGAATCCACAACTGTTCATTTAATCAATCATCTTCTATTGTTTTTCTTTTTTCCGCTATTTGCAATGTTTTCCACTCATTTGGATCACTTAGTTTCCTGTCCTGTAAGGCCTGAAGAGTCTCTCATTAAGATGTAATGTTGGAAATTTACAAGAAATAAAACAAATAATACCATTAAATAGTGGGAAAAGGGCATGAACAGACACTTTTCAAAAGAAGACACACATGTGGCCAACACGAATATGAAAAAAAGCTCAACATCACTGATCATAAGAGAAATGCAAATCAAAACCACAATGAGATACCATCTCACACCAGTCAGAATGGCTATTATTAGAAAGTCAAAAAATAACAGATGCTGGCGAGGTTGTGGAGAAAAATGAATGCTTATATAATGCTAGTGGGAGTGTAAATTAGTTCAACCACTGTGGAAGATGGTGTGGTGATTCCTCAAAGACTTAAAGATAGAAATACCATTCTACCCAGCAATCCTGTTACTGAGAATATACCCAAAGGAATATAAATTGTTCTATTATAAAGACATGTGCATATGTATGTTCACTGCAGCACTATTCACAATAGCAAAGACACTAAATTAACCTAAATGCCCATCAATGCTAGACTGGATAAAGAAAATGCAGTACATATACATTATGGAATACTATGCAACCATAAAAAAGAATGAGATAATGTCCTTTGCAGAGACGTCAGTGGAGCTGGAGGCCATTATCCTTAGCAAACTAACACAGGAACAGAAAACCAAATACTGTATATTCTCCTTATAAGTGGGAGCTAAATGATGAGAACACATGGACACAGAGGGGAATAACAGACACTGGTGCCTACTTGAAGGTGGAGGGTGGGAGGAGGGAGAGGATCAGGAAAAATAACTAATGGCTACTAGGTTTAACCCCTGGGTGATCAAATAATCTGTACAACAAGCCCCTGTGACACATGTAACCTTTGTAGCAAACATGTACATGTACCCCTGAACTTAAAGTTAAAACAAAACAAAAAAGATTTAAGGTTGAGACCAAACTCAGAACAAGAAATGAAGAAGCATCTGTTGACAATGCACCATTTGAAATTAGAGAGCTATTTGTAATTCTCTATCTACGTAAAGAATGATTGGAGTTTCTCTCTCTCTTTCTCTCTTGCTTGCCCCTACCCCCACCACCACCCTAGGCCTGGGAAATTATTTTAGTCAGTTTGAGCTGTTATAACCAACATTTGAAATAGCTAAAATTTATGTGGCACCCATGGAAGACACAATTTTTAGAGCATGCATATTGTAATTATGAGGTTTGCTTGTTAATCTTGAAAATATAAGAACCAAAAGGCAAATTATTTTACTACATATTTCTTCTTCTCACCCCAGGGTCATCATGGCTGCCTCATTGTGCTCAGCAACTACAGGCAGAGTCCACTCCATATGATCACTTTTTCAGCCGTCATCTTCACTATCTGCCTATATGGCTCCTGCCATTCAAAGTCATTATGCAGGTAACTTGCAGTTTCCATTTGTACAAAATTTCCCTTGACCAATAAATACGAAAAAAAAAAATGACAGTATTTTGGTCAAAGTAGCTGAATATCAGTCCTCAGTTTAGATTGGAGATTTGTACTAATCAGAGCAAAAATTTAAACCAGAGAATCCAATTTCCTGGAAAACTGTTACAGCTCCACTTTTCTAGGACTCTGAGGTGAATTTTTTTAGAGGAGTTCATCTCTTTCTGTAAGAATAGTGGCTCCAATTATAGTCTGACAGAGTTGGACAAACCTTGGTCAAAACCTCAACTCAATCACAGACGAACCAAGTCACGGAGCAAGTTATCACTATCAAATGGAAATATTAACTGGGGGCGGTGGCTCATGCCTGTAATCTCAGCACTTTGGGAGGTCGAGGCGGGTGGATCACCTGAGGTTGGGAGTTCGAGACCAGCCTGACCAACATGGTGAAACCCTGTCCCTACTGAAAATACAAAATTAGCCAGGGGTGGTGGTGCATGCCTGTAATCCCAGCTACTCGGGAGGCTGAGGCAGGAGAATCACTTGAACCTGGGAGGCGGATGTCATGGTGAGCCCAAATTGCGCCATTGCACTCCAGCCTGGGCAACAAGAACAAAACTCCGTCTCAAAAAAAAAAAAAAAAAAAAAGGAAATATTAGCAGATTAGCAGTACTTTCTTGTGGGTTTATTGTATTAAATTAAGTGATGAATGTAAAGCACTTTTGGAGATGCATGGCACATAAGAGCTTAGTTAATGACAACTATTATTAAGTGTCCTGAACAAATCCTTTTTCCTTTATATTCACCATCTCTTTGTTATCATATTTATTTAAAATCAAAAAGTATTAAACTAATACCTATTAGTTTTGCTTCTCGGGGCTTGGGAAAACTATTTAATCCTTTTTAAATGCTCCAGAAGTTTGCATGTTGCTGAGCTGTGATATGGAAAGCAATACGTATTTGAAGTTCATTATTCATGCACTGCTAAAAGAAAACGGAAGCAGTCAGTGCCAGAGATATGTTGACACAGTGTTGGGTTGTTTATTTTTCATTAAGGATGGAACAGAATGGAGCACATACTTTTGAGACTAGACCATAGAACCGAATATCTGAAAACTCTGTTAAAACTTCCTTCTGGATACTTACAACCATTTGAGAATTGTTGCAAAGATTTTAGAACTTAAACAAATCTACAAAGCATCTCCTTGAACTTCCCGGAAGCTGTGATGCTCATGAACTTCAGAATTTACTTTCATCATAAAGTTCATTTCTAAATACCCCTTCCCCCCATTTTTGTTCTGTTTTCTTTTCCTTTATCCCTTCTAATTCCACAGATTTGTCAGATACCTTATTTCTGCAGTGTAAAAGAATGTATTTGTAGGTGGATTTGATCTAACTAGTAGAGATTATACAGTAGATCAAATCTGTTCTGCAAAGGCTCCCTTATATAAAACAGAGCATTTTGTTTTGCATTTCTCTTACTTTGCTTTTCTTTGCCTCTCCTTTTCCCATTTACTGATTTCTTTACCAATCTGTTTTCCTGTATATTTCTCTTCAGTTTCTACATTTTCTTTGTAATAATTTTATATTCCTTTTCTCTTTAATTCTATTTCTTTTAACACATGCATTCTTATTATCTGGCATTTTCAATATCCTTGACATTTTCTGTATTCTCCCTATCAATTTTTTAACTCTCTGTCTAATTTTATGTTTCCTATTAATTACCACATAAAAAGAGGACAAAATAATTCATGTTTTTGAGATTTTGTCACACACCAGCCACTCAAATGAGCTCTTTTCTTTGTAGAAGGTGGTATAATTCCTATTTTTCAAATGAGGAGACTCAGTGAGATTATAGAGCACAACTGAAGGGGGGTTATGAAGCAGCTAGATAATGTTGTAGAAGTTTCAGCTGGATAAACGGGTTTCCAGAACTCACTAGTTCTGAAAAATAATGAGAGATAGAAATAGAATGCGTAATAGAAATAGTGGAACATTCTACAAATGGGATATTGTTCTTTTCTCTTTATTTTTCGTAGAACATTTCTAGCATCATTAGTTGCATATACAATGACTAAACATTTGGTGGCAACAAGGAGAGAAGACACTAAGAAAAGCTGTGCCAGGGTCCCATGTGCTTGTCAATGGGAAGAATCCTTGGGCTATTTTAATGATTGTGAGGGACCATCTGCCTTGGTACTGAACTCTTTAGGCATGCAGACTCACTCTTATACCACAAAATTACATATATGTGGCCTACAGGTTTGTGCCACATTCAACTTTTATTCAGTCCCTAACCAGTTCTTTAACTTATTGGCTTGTGACCTTCTTGGCTATTCTTGCCATTTATTGTTGTATTCATAATTTATATTTGATACTCAGCTCTCCATCTGTAACTTAGACTTTTCCCTTTCTACTTCAATCATAATGAAATTCTCCCTGAGCCTATAGCAGTTTGGCTGCCAGTGGTAACTACTCCGTTTATTCCAGCCTACACCCATCAATATTGTAGTTCAGTTCAAGTTCTTGTGAGTAGTTACCCTAAAGGTGTTGACTCTGCATTCATGAGCATTTCTCAGACTCAGGCAAGAAATTTGATTGCTATGAAACATTTTTAGTCATCATAAGCAAGTAACAGAACTAATAGTTGTTGCTGTTCTTGCCTGGTCATTAAACCTGTTTTTACAACATTGCACTAATAGTTTATGAAAACAAGGAGTGCTGAAAAATTCAAGAAGGAGCATTTTTCTGTTTCATTGGATAGGGGTCCTAAAAATAGGGTGAACTCTTGTATATGTCTGTGGTCTAGGAGTTTCGCTTATTCAGGAATTACTTAATTAGAAAATGGGGAGAAATATAATTTGAGCCCTTTACAGTATGGTTGCATCAAAACACATTTTATTGAGAGATCAAACTTGCAAATGATCCAATTTGTGATTTTCCGTGCCTTTGAGACTCAAGGCTGTAACACTGACACTTTATTCTGGCCAGGTGGAGTTGACTGCAAAGGCGTAGGGCAAAAGCACCATTCCATTAGATTTGTGTGCAAGTCCACTGGCAACTATTGAGAGAGTGTGTGTGTATGTCTCAGTTGAAAGACTCCTGTGAGAAGTTTCTTTAGTGCATTTGAGGAAACTGACATCTATAATTCATCAAAACAGCCATTTGGAAAATGAATAAAACATACCCACACTACTTTTGAATTGCAGGTTTCAGATCTGCTTGTTAGAATAAAAGTTACTTATTTTTAAAAGATGTGAGTTATAGTTCTGTTATGTATTTTTATAGCTTTTGCAAATATGTTTCAATGTTGCTGCTTTAAACTTTAAACTTTTTGAAGTGAGACATGTAACAAGAAATAAAAACCTTTTTTTTTCTTTTTTTGCTATCATTCCTGCCCATGCTTCCCCCTAAAAAATATTATAACACCTTAAAAGATATTTGCCTATACCAAAGATCAAATCTACTGGAGAAATAGAAGCATGCATTTTGAATTAATGCCGTATTTGTTTTGCATTGTACTCATAAACAATGTTTAAAAACCTTTGAACACAATGTAAATTTTAAAAAGTGTAAGTAATCATAAGGGAGCCAAAGAGATTAGCGAAGGGTAAAAGAGGAGAGTAAAAATGAAAAAAAGGAGGAAATCCAAACTGCAGAGTCATTACAATAAAATTCAATAATTCAATGAAAAACTTAGGTCAAAGAATATAATACAGCAACAGAAAGATTCATCTGGCAACAACAGCAATGACAACAAAATTTATTTTTTTTAATGTTACATTTAATTAGAGTTGTTTGACCGAAATTCTTAATATGGGATTGTGACATAGTTAAAAGAGTACTTTAGAGTAGGTGTTGGAAGCACATTCCTAAATAGCCAGGTATTTTATAAAACTAAATGTAATTATTGTTACACATTTTTCATTTCCCTATGAAATGAAATGAAGAAGGTGGCTCCTTTCATATCAATGGCTTTACTGTGTTCCAATAATTTAAATACATATGGAAATATGATTCCTGAGATCTTCAGTCAAGCGATATCAGTAGTAATTGAAGAAAGAGAAAAGGGAATTGACTAAGAGATTTATATAACTGTGAAGCTTTCACAACTTTCTTCTTGTGCAGGGAAAAGCGCCACAAAATAGCTCAAAAGAAAGAGCAGCCCTTATACACCCTGTGGTTGGCAGACAACTTCTGGAAAGAACAGAGATTTTGCCTAAAGGTTGACAGTTCATCACAAAAGCCCTGAGCATTTCTGTGGACTTATCAGGTTATTGGTGAAGCCTGGGATTAATTTTTTTTTATTATACTTTATGTTTTAGGGTACATGTGCACAATGTGCAGGTTTGTTACATATGCATACATGTGCCATGTTGGTGTGCTGCACCCATTAACTCGTCATTTACATTAGGTATATCTCCTAATGCTATCCCTCCCCCCTCTCCCGACCCCACAACAGGCCTCAGTGTGTGATGTTCCCCTTCCTGTGTCCAAGTGATCTCATTGTTCAGTTCCCACCTATGAGTGAGAACATGCAGTGTTTGGTTTTCTGTTCTTGTGATAGTTTGCTGAGAATGATGGTTTCCAGCTGCATCCATGTCCCTACAAAGGACATGAACTCATCCTTTTTTATGGCTGCATAGTATTCCATGGTGTATATGTGCCACATTTTCTTAATCCCAGTCTGTCACTGATGGACATTTGGGTTGGTTCCAAGTCTTTGCTATTGTGAGTAGTGCCGCAATAAACATATGTGTGCATGTGTCACTATAGCAGCATGATTTATAATTCTTTGGGCATATACCCAATAATTGTATGGCTGGGTCAAATGGTATTTCTAGTTCTAGATCCTTGAGGAATCGCCACACCGTCTTCCACAATGGTTGAACTAGTTTGCAGTCCCACCAACAGTGTAAAAGTGTTCCTATTTCTCCACATCCTCTCCAGCGCCTGTTGTTTCCTGATTTTTTAATGATTGCCATTCTAACTGGTGTGAGATGGTATCTCATTGTGGTTTTGATTTGCATTTCTCTGATGGCCAGTGATGATGAGCATTTTTTCATGTGTCTATTGACTGTATGCATGTCTTCTTTTGAGAAATGTCTATTCATATCCTTTGCCCACTTTTTGATGGGGTTGTTTATTTTTTTCTTGTAAATTTGTTTGAGTTCTTTGTAGGCTCTGGATATTAACCCTTTCTCAGATGAGTAGACTGCAAACATTTTCTCCTGTTCTATAAGTTGCCTGTTCACTCTGATGGTAGTTTCTTTTGCTGTGCAGAAGCTCTTTAGTTTAATTAGATCCCATTTGTCAATTTTGGATTTTGTTGCCATTGTTTTTGGTGTTTTAGACATGAAGCTCTTGCCCATGCTTATGTCCTGAATGGTATTACCTAGGTTTTCTTCTAGGGTTTTTATGGTTTTAGGTCTAACCTTTAAGTCTCCAATCCATTTTGAATTAATTTTTGTGTAAGGAGCAAGGAAGGGATCCAGTTTCAGCTTTCTACTTATGGCTAGCCAGTTTTCCCAGTATTTATTAAATAGGGAATCCTTTCCCCATTGCTTGTTTTTGTCAGGTTAGTCAAAGATCAGATGGTTGTAGATGTGTAGTATTATTTCTGAGGGCTATGTTCTGTTCCATTGATCTATATCTCTGTTTTAGTACCAGTACCATGCTGTTTTGGTTACTGTAGCCTTGTAGTATAGCTTGAAGTCAGGTAGTGTGATGCCTCCAGCTTTATTCTTTTGGCTTAGGACTGTCTTAGCAATGTGGGCTCATTTTGGTTCCATATGAACTTGAAAGTAGTTTTTTCCAATTCTGTGAAGAAAGTCATTGGTAGCTTAATGGGGATGGCCTTGAATCTATAAATTACCTTGGGCAGTATGGCCATTTTCACGATATTGATTCTTCCTATCCATGAGCATGGAATGTTCTTCCATTTGTTTGTGTCCTCTTTTATTTCACTGAGCAGTGGTTTGTAATTCTCCTTGAAGAAGTCCTTCACATCCCTTGCAAGTTGGATTCCTAGGTATTTTATTCTCTTTGAAGCAATTGTGAATGGAAGTTCACTCATGATTTGGCTCTCTGTGATTGGTGTATAAGAATGCTAGTGATTTTTGCACATTGATTTTGTATCCTGAGGCTTTGCTGAAGTTGCTTATCAACTTAAGGAGATTTTGGGCTGAGATGATGGGGTTTTCTAAACATACAATCATGTCATCCGCAAACAGGTACAATAGGACTTCCTCTTTTCCTAATTGAATACCCTTTATTTCTTTCTCCTGCCTGATTGCCCTGGCCAGAACTTCCAACACTATGTTGAATAGGAGTGATGAGAGAAGGCATCCCTGTCTTGTGCCAGTTTTCAAAGAGAATGCTTCCAGTTTTTGCCCATTCAGTATGATATTGGCTGTGGGTTTGTCACAAATAGCTCTTATTATTTTGAGATAAGTTCCATCAATACCGAATTTATTGAGAGTTTTTAGCATGAAGGGCTGTTGAATTTTGTCAAAGGCCTTTTCTGCATCTGTTGAGAAAATCATGTGGTTTTTGTCTTTGGTTCTGTTTATATGCTGGATTACATTTATTGATTTGCGTATGTTGAACCAGCCTTGCATCGCATCTGATTGGTGTACCTGAAAGTGACCGGGAGAATGGAACCAAGTTGGAAAACACTCTGCAGGATATTATCCAGGAAACCTTCCCCAACCTAGCAAGGCAGGCCAACATTCAAATTCAGGAAATACAGAGAACACCACAAAGATACTCCTCGAGAAAAGGAACTCCAAGACACGTAATTGTCAGATTCACCAAAGTTGAAATGAAGGAAAAAAATGTTAAGGGCAACCAGAGAGAAAGGTCGGGTTATCCACAAAGGAAGCCCATCAGACTAACAGTGGATCTCTCGGCAGAAACTCCAGGAGCCAGAAGAGAGTGGGGGCCAATATTCAACATTCTTAAAGAAAAGAATTTTTAACCCAGAATTTCATATCCAGCCAAACTAAGTTTCATAAGTGAAGGAGAAATAAAATCCTTACAGACAAGCAAATGTTGAGAGATTTTCTCACCACCAGGCCTGCCCTACAAGAACTCCTGAAGGAGACACTAAACATGGAAAGGAACAACCGGTACCAGCTACTGCAAAAACATGCCAAAATGTAAACACCATTGATGCTAAGAAGAAACTCCATCAAATAATGAGCAAAATAATCAGCTAACATCATAATGACAGGATGAAGTTCACACATAACAATATTAATCTTAAATGTAAATGGGCTAAATGCTCCAATTAAAAGACAGAGACTGGCAAATTGGATTAAGAGTCAAGACCCATCAGTGTGCTGTATTCAGGAGACCCATCTCACATGCAGAGACATACATAGGCTCAAAATAAAGGGATGGAGGAAGATCTACCAAGCAAATGGAAAACCAAAAAAAGGCAGGCGTTGCAATCCTAGTCTCTGATAAAACAGATTTTAAACCAACAAAGATCAAAAGAGATAAAGAAGGCCATTACATAATGGTAAAGGGATTAATTTAATGCCCTGTAGATAAGCCTCTGGTTTCCAAATTCCTTGTTCTCTTTGACAAAGCATCTTCTCTTGTCAGGATGCTGAATAAATAATCTTTCTTAAAAATGCCTTAAGAACAAATGAAATTTCAGACAACTAATATAATTTCTCCAGTTATTCCTTTAGAAGATATTAGCAACTTCAAGTTGTGAAAAGAGACCAGTAAAATATAAAATCTGAAAATGTCAGTTGGGAAAACAGAATTTTGTAATTTCTAAGACTGATAGTACAGATGTGAACATGAAAAACAAAATTTGGGGTTTTCCTTATATATATATATAAAAAATACAAAAAATATATATATACAAAAAATATATATACAAAAAATCTCATTTCTTGTGAACTTTGTGTTTGTAAGGATACAATATTATTGCCTAGGAGAGTGCTACTAATTGATTATGCTGTGAAATTAATTGTTCATATTATTATGAAAACCAAGAGGTAGGGGAAGTTTTCCCCCTTACCTATGCCATGTGGTACAATAGATGGGATACTATAAGGAGTTAGACAATTTAAACTCCATTTTTCTCACTTACTAGCTGGTGAACTGAGCATATCAGTTACTTATTTGATTCACAGTTGTTTCACCAGAAAGATGTTAAAATAATGTATAATTCATAGAATTGCTGGAAATCTTAAAAAAGCATTGACAAAGTGCCAGTAGTCAATAAAATTGGGTCTCATTCCCCTAAAGAGTTCACGAAAAGTCACATTGGTCAACTGCTGATTCATCTGCAGATTCTCTGGGAAACGTACCAGTATTAAATAATTTCTCTGTGAATTTCTGTTTTCTTGGCTGGATCTCCTTTTATACAATGATTTAATCTCCTTGTTAAGTGTCATTAGCATAAGCTTTTATTTTAATTTAGTTTTACCTTCTGAATTATTTCCAGTGGATCTCATTTTCCTGTTTAGCCTAGATTTATAAAAATTGTAATGAACTAAGTGACTAGACATTTTTATGCATTAGGAAAAGCTTCATAAGTCTAATTTTACTTTACTTTAGCCCTCCCATGTCTCCCTTCAATTTGTATTTACAACTAATTGCACGTAGTAAATAAGTACTTAGACTATTTTGAATTATGCCTGTGAAATCATATTCTTGTTTCATTCTCATTTTTAAAAAATTATATTTTAATAGCTTCAGGGTTCTCAAAAGCTATAATAATTTAATTCTTATTTATATATTGTGCTTTATGCCTATTTACTACTCATGATCTATCCATGTTGTTAAAATCTTGCAATTAAGACTTAGGAATTAATGTACTGTTGGATAAAAAATCTTCTGATGTGGGCCATTGAAAGACTAGATTATTTTCTACTAGTGAAAAGATAGAGTGGAGATATATACAGGTACCCATTTACTTCTACCTTACCATACGGTTTGCTGGCTGGGTTGCAATCACTATCAAATTGAAGATAGTTTTGTAGCTTTGCAGCTGTTGGATGGGAAAGTTACATGTTGGACACAAGGGCAAAGAGCAGGAATTATAAAGAGGCTATTATCATTGTCAGGGTAATTCATGTTAGGTGCTGCAATATACCCTGAAATCTCAGTGATGTGACACACACACCAACAAAATTATTGTTGATGCAGGGCCTAATGCACGTCAGTGAAGGGTCTTCTCCGTTTTGCAACACAAAAATACAGGCTCTCTCCAACCTGTAACTCAGTTATCTCAGAATATAGACTCCTAGATCAACCTGACAAGGAAAAAGCAATCTGACGTTTCACAGGGGATGTTTCCAAGGGGCAGAACTTGGAGTAGCCTATTTTATAAGTGAAGACAGAGAATTAAAAAGCTAAATTATTCATGCCACGATATAGAACTAGTAATTTGATGAGCATGAATTGGAGCCAAGGTCTGTGTAATTCCAAAATAAATACTCTGTCCTGCTTTCTGTCTGCCTCCACCATCTATCTTGAATGTGCTTTTTCATATATCAATTAATAAAATTCATTACAGTCAGGCACATGCTCTCTCCTGAGAGACAGTGCTGGGCTTAACCTTTAAATTCTAGAGATCAGCATGTTTGCAGGCTTTCAAAAATATATGTTAATAAATGGAGAAACACAATTTAAAGTACATGAAAACATGATTTGCTTCCTTCCTAGTTTCAAAGATTGCAGTGTAGTCTGGATCAACCAGAAAGTACAAGTAATTATTTCATCTGGAGCCCAATAACACCCTTCTGACAAGAACTCAGGGTAGTTCAAAATTATGACTAAGTTTGCTTAGGCAGTCTAAAAAATGTCATTGTCTCTTCCACTTGTTTCCTTTTTGTTATTGCTACTTGTATTAGTGTCTTAGGGCTATTGCACAAAATAGCACAAAGTGGGAGCCTTAGAAAAACAAAAAATTATTGTCTCACAGTTCTGGAGGCTAGAAGTCCAAAATCAAGGTGTCAGCAGGGGTCACGCATCCCCTGCCTGCTCCCCCAGAAACCTGCAGAGAAGACTCCTTCTTTGCCTCTTCCTAGCTTCTGATGGTAGTTGTCAGCACTTACAGTTTCTTGGCTGACAGCTGCATCACTGGAATCTCTGGGTCTGTCATCACGTGGCATTATCCCTGCATATCCTGTCTTCACATGATATTTTCCTGTTTTTAAAAGGACACCAGTGATAATAGATTAGGGCCTCCTCCTCCCCATAATCTTAATTCAATTTGATTACATCTGCAAAGATCCTATTTCCAAATAAGGTTGCATTCACAGGTATGGGGAACCTCAACATATCTTATTCATTGATACAATTCAAACTGCAACACTACTCACACCAATTTCCCTGATGAACACCCTTTTTTCTGTTACTGTTTGTATGTTCATTTACATTCAGCGAATTTACCCTCAAGTTCTGAGAGTTTCATAAGTGATAACAGTTTGCCTCTTACCTTGCTTCCATTTGCTTTTCTTCCCCTTTCTGTTGCGTAACTCAAGTCCCTCTAGAAGCAGAATACAGAATCGCTGTATGTTTGTAGGACCCACAGATATTTTTGGTTGCCCACAGATAACACAATCTCCATTCACTCTCTGAGTGTGTGACCCCTGCATGAGAGTTCTTGGAACTACCAATCCAAGAATACAGTTTTTCCATCGCTCTTGCAATGTAGAGGTCTTTTTCAGTCATAGGCCACAGAATACATATGCTAATGACAGCTAAATAAAACATTGTTGTCTTTTAGATATTCAATGATAGGATCCAACTGAAGCTTTCTGTTTTAGTTTTAAAAATTTGCGGCCGGGTGTGGTGGCTCACGCTGGTAATCCCAACACTTTGGGAGGCCGAGGTGGGCGGATCACGAGGTAAGGAGATCGAAACCATCCTGGCTAACACGGTGAAACCCCGTCTCTACTAAAAATACAAAAAAATGGCTGGGCGTGGTGGCGGGCACCTGTAGTCCCAGCTACTCGGGAGGCTGAGGCAGGAGAACGGTGTGAACCGGGGAGGCGGAGGTTGCAGTGAGCCGAGATTGCGCCACTGCACTCCAGCCTGGGTGACAGAGCAAGACTCCATCTCAAATAAATAAATAAATAAATAAATAAAAATAAAAATAAATAAATAATAAAAAATAAAAAATTGCACCAAAAAACCCGTTATTAGATGGTACTCTAAACCCACTTGAAGCAATAATCGGCAGCCCTAGAAATGTTACCTTACCAATATCACCCAGTGCAATGTGTAAGATGGTAGGTAGTACCATTTTTTAATGAATAAAAAAGCAGATGCTACTAATTACTTGCATTAAAAAATCAGGTTCACCTTCAAAGTGGTTCATAAAAGCAAAAGTGCATCAGTAGGAAAAGCTACATATTCAATATTCAGCATTACTAAGCTCTAATTTGCAGCTACTGAATTGTGCAGATATTACCCATTCCCTCTCCCAGCTGTACTTGGTTCTGCTTCCCCTCTGGACTCTTTGGTTTAAAAAAATACTTGTATCAGTTATTAGAGAATAATTTCATATGCCAAAGAGCAAATAGGAGAATTCATTAAGCAGATTTTTTTTGTCATTGTTCGGTTTCTGTGTGTTTAAAGACTGAAGGAAATAACAAGAAGGATCTTTAAGAGATACTCTTGTAGAAGAATCAGTGTTGCCAGTGTTCACTGGCCTTTCAAAATCGTACTTTCCTTGATGTTCCAGCTGCCATTTGGGAGGAGATGATATGCAACAAAGAGAACTATCTTCAGTGTTAAGTACATAATCTGGAAATTTATGTTACAGGTATGCATATTTGTATATGAAAAATATTAACTGAGAAATTACTGAGCTTCTTAGCAAAAAATATAATTATTTCAGAGATATGATAGAGTTTAATATCCACCTTCCTCAGAAAGTCAGAAAATAAAAAGTTTTAAATTGCATGTATGTTCATTTCTTACATATGTCAGAACACTCAGCAGAATTTTTAATAAAATGTTTTAAACCATAATTATAAATTGTTACTTGTATTTCTATGGTTAGTGGAATCCACAGGGTACTGTGTCTGATTAAAGCGAGGATATATTAGGAAATTTTTTAAGAAGAATGACACACATCACATGTCACCATATTTGCAAGAAAATATAACTTGATAGTAGAGCAAGTTAGCTGCTTTATATGATGAATTAAAGGTGCTAGCTCTTAGCAAAAAAAAGTATAAAACGCTGACTTCAGGAATAATGTAAGGAGCTCTGCTCTTAGTTATAAACTATGATGGAGGGAAGGGTGGAATGAAGTATCTACGGATTACATTGCTTTCTTCATGAATTGGCAGTAAGCTACATTCAGAGTCTTAATAAAATTTTCCCAACTTTTCTTTCAAAAATTGTAACAAATGTAACTATTTAAACTGCTTTTTGGGACTCTACTATTGGAAAATCATTTGAATGGTGAGATTTGAATGCAGAAAAAATTACTTAATGACGAATATCATTAATACTTTCTCTTCAGAGCGTGAGTGGAATAAGGATACTCAGGGAAACCAATGAGATATTATCATTTGGTATACTAGATGAAGTAACTTAGGCACTCATGTATTAATCTTGTATTCACTAAGCAATTATTAAGCATGTATGGCAGGCAAGTTGATAGAAATTGTATATTTAAAAGGTTTTATTCAGAGATTTTGTTCTACTAGGGAAGCCTGGCATAACATACAATTTTAATATGACAAGGGTATAGAGTTTTATAGGAGGGGTGGTTGAAGTACCCCAAAAGTGTTGCTTGGTTTTGCAACCTCTACAGGAAAATATACCCATGGAGACTCTTTTACAGATAAAACTATTTTAGAAAGTTTAAAAAAAATTGTAGTTGTTTTGAATAGAGTTAATATAGTACCCAACTTTACAACAGAAAATTCACAGAGGACTGTGCAAGGCTAAGAATCCAGGCTATGATTCATTCATATATTGATGTGTCTGCTCAAGGCTGGGCTGGACCCTGGAAAGAAGCAGGAGCGTAACAATCTGTAAGTGTGTCCTGAAAATATTTAAGGTATTAAATCCTGAACTCATAGATTTGGGGTTCCTTGAGGGTAGGAGATTTTTTTCTTCCTCCTACTTCTGCTCTTCTTTCTCATTCTCTTTTGTTTTTATAAGTTCACTTTGCCCAGCACGGTACCTGGAACAAAGTAGATACTCAACAAAGCTTTGTTAAACAATCCCATGTACACTTGTAGCTGCAAGATGCATAGGAAAAAAATCCATACATTTTTGACTATAGGTTTTCTTTCATTTTTGCATCTCTAGAGGTTTAATATGGTTCTTAGAATACGGTAAAAATGTTTCCAGTTTAATGAGCAAGTTAGTTACATTTACTTTGTTGACATTGCCCCTTTTAAATATATGCTGCAATCTGTTATCCTTGTCAAGAATCCAAATTTGTTGCATTTGGTTAATAACTTACCAAAAAAAAAAAAAAAAAAACCCATACTCAAACCTATTGCCCTGAGTTACTTTTGATTCTTGAAAGCCAGTTGATAATTCTCACTTTAATAATTTATTTTTTATTTGCTCAGCATATTTAATGCAATATAATTATAAACTAGAATTGGTAGCATGTGTGCTTGGTATAATGTGTGTTTCTTTTATTAATTGTACCCAAAACTCACTTTCTCTTTTCTACAGGTTTCTTGCGTTTAATAATTTTTCAACATAATTTAATTCAATGTAATTGGTTCTTAAGTGGTTTTTTGTTGTTGTTGACATAGATTTATATTTTCCCTGCTTTATGAGAAATATTAATCTGTAGATTGCTTCTTTGAAAAGTGAAACCAAATCACCCAATTATTTGTAACAAGAAAATTAAATTTTTTAGTAAAGTACAGTCAATAAATAATTTCAATATATACCTTTTTCTAGCAGCATTTGGCTCATTTAGGAACTTATTGATTTTATGTTTGAGGACTATTTTAACAAAATTTTCTTGTATGAAGTTACGATAAAATGTGAGTATGTATGTTTTAATTATAGAATTTTTAATGATGTGACTGTAGCATTTTCAACTTAAATATAGCTTGAAACAATACTAATTGATAAAATTAGAGTGATGACCAAATTTATTTTACTGCAGAGAAAATAGAGATTTTGCATTGTAGAGGTTTATACTTAACACCACAAAATTATGTGAATAGAAAATTTTGAAAACAACATTGTGATTATCCTAAGAACATTAGACAGACTCTCAATTCTAGTTGACCTAATTTACTTGGACCGAATGTTCTTCATCCTGTCCTCATCCATTCTGGGCTTTCTTGTGCATGTGCTTTAATGCACTCTCTTTTCTCTATCTGAGATATTCTGCCCTATATCTCCCCATGTCTGTCAAAAACTCATCAAGCCTTAGTTCAAACATCAACTCCTTAATGAGGGTTCCATAATTACTCCCCAATGCTTTCTGGAAGTGATCTGTCCCATATAATTTTTTGATCTTATGCTGTCTTTTTATGTTTGTGTATCTACATGTCTGTCTTTGTTTGATCAAATACGAGCTCCTTGAGGATAGACTAGGTAATTGATGTATTTCTATCTCCTAAGTAACTGCTTCAGACAGAATGGAAAACAAGCCTGTATACCTACAGCCAAAAAGGAAGGCACACAATTCAGCCAAACTCAATTTCAATAAAATAACAAATTATGTCTCCCCTCTTCTACATTCCCCAGTTACCATGCTATCTTTTGATGTTTTGCAAACAAGTTGTCTCATTAAGAGATAAAATACCTAGTGATAAAATCATTAAACTGTGCTACCACATTCTGTCATATATAGTGTGTTATGGCTACTATATGCACATTAGATACTTCCAGAGATCACTAAGATGAATTACAGTTTTCTTTAAAGATAAAAATTCTACCCCACAGTACTTCAAGGCAAATAATGGAATGTTTGATATGAGCAAATGATATTCTACTGGGTTCTTGCTGCTGCTTCTCTTAGTGTATTTTATAACATCTATCTATCTATCTATCTATCTATCTATCTATCTATCTATCTATCTATGGTTTCTGGTTACATGGATACATTCTTTAGTTTTTCTGTTTGTGATTCTCAATCCTCACACTTATTTCCTATGCCTGAAATATTTTCACCTTATCATCCTTTTAAGTTCCTCTGTGAGTTATGGTACACCAAAGCTTCATAATGAAAGTGTGAAAAGTATTCACAGATACAGAAGAGGTGGCATTTGTTCTAATCAGTTTTTGGTTCATTTCCAACTTCATTATTTTAAGGTATTCTTTCAGCTAAAAAATTTCTAAATGTCTTCAACGAACACCCTCCATACCTTCTCCCTGCTCTTGTTTTTATATTATAAAATCTGAACCTTTTTTCATTGAAGAGTCTCTAAAATGCTCTATGTAGATTTTATTCTGATCTTCTATTTCTTTTTTGAGCCTGTCTATTAATTATCTCTGGACAATACTTTGTACCTTGTTTTATGTTTCAGAATTCCAGATACTCAAGGTTGGATAACTACTAACCCAGTACGTGAATTCCCAGTGTAACTTTCAGTGTTCTGAACCTATATTTTATATTTTCAGAAAAGTTGACCACAGAAGTATGTTTATATTGTATTAAACTATTTTTCTGGAACGTTTTCCCATTAAGCTTCTAACCTCTAAGCATCTAATCCCAGGCCAATTTGTATAATTCATTGATATGGTTCGACTGTGAACCCACCTAAATCTCATCTTGAATTGTACCTCCTATAATTTCCACATGTCATGGGAGGGACCCGGTGGGAGGTAACTGAATAATGGGAGTGAGTCTTTCCCATTCTGTTCTCGTGAGAGTGAGTAAGTCTCATGAGATCTGATGATTTTATAAAGAGGGGTTTCCCTGCACACACTCTTGCCTGCGACCATGTAAAATGTGACTTTGCTCCTCATTCGCTTTCCACGATGATTGTGAGCCACCTCCCCCACTGCTATTTGGAACTGTGAGTCAGTTAAACTTCTTTCCTTTATACATTACCCAGTCTTGGGTATGTCTTTATTAGCAGGGTGAGAACAGTCTAATACAGTCAGGTTCACAAATTTACAAATAACCTTTTTATTTTCTTGAAGTTCAAAGTACCAACCTGGCGAAAATGCCCTGGATTTGGAAGCAAGGTATTGAATGTTGGAAGTCTGAATAAAGGAATAGTACACTGTATGTGCATCTGAATGTAGTTTATGAGCATCAGTAAAACACTTCTGACTGAAGCTTGGTCTTATGAAGATAAAAATTTTATGTGGACCATAGATTTTCTAAACATCAGTGAGTTCAATTCATTTTGAATTAGAACAACAGTTTAAATTAGGTAATATACAGCTCAAAATGACCCACTTTACTAGTCCAATTCAATAGCTCTGGGCCCTAGTCCATTATAAACCAACCACACAAAATAACACAAGATATAAATGAAACATTTGGAAGATCAAAATTCTGATTATAAATGACCAGATTCTGAGTTTTCTTCTCCACTCTTCTCAGGCTGCTGTAAAACAGAATTGATAAAACTACGTGTTTCAAATATTATTACAGTTTACATTATAAGGAGAAATTTGCCTATGTAAACAAAAAGATGGAGAAAAAAGAGACTCATGTAACTTCTTTTGTAAATAGATGTATTGGGTTAGTAGCAGAACAACTGGGATTGTGAAAACAAAAAAATATATATAAAAACTTTCAAAGAACTTTGCAATCAAATATAATAAATAAACGTAGTATCAGAAAAATCTCATCAAAATTTATAACAATATTTTCCCAAGGGAAAATAAATCCATCCAAAAGAAAGAAATCCAAAAGCTACTTATATTCTAGAAGATTTTTTTTAAAGTCCCTGTTCTTTATAAAACTAGAGACAACAAGTAAAATTAAAATATTATAAACCAGGATCAAAATAAATTAGAAAACATATTTTTAAAAATAGCGTAACAATTTTATTAGAAAAATATAAGATTGCATTAGTAGCAGAAAAAAATAAACTTAGAAAAAATAAAGTTAGTGCTGTGAAGGAGAAACTTGGGAGAATTACCCAGGAAATATAAGAAGGGGACTAAAACATTGAAGTAATTTAAGAGAAGGATAAGGGTATGAAAGATAGTTAATAGAGATCCAAAATGTAATTATGAAAGGAACAGAGACAATACTGTCTCTGTAGATAGCCTACCATCTATATTGACTTGAATTACGGCCTTACTCTGTAAACCCATGGCATGGATTTAATGCATGGTGAGTGGACAACTCAGAAACAGAAAGTCAAATATCGCGTGTTCTCACTTATAAATAGAAGCTAAATAACGTGTACACATGGACATAGAATGTGGAATAGCAGACACTGGATATCAGAAGGATGGGATGGGGTGAGGGATTAGAAATTACTTCATGGACATAATGGACATATAAAAGGGATGGTTACATTAAAATAGACTTCACCACTGTGCAATATATTCATGCAACAAAACTGAACTTACATCCCTTAAATTTATACAGTTAATAAAAACACATAGCAAAATTTCCCAGATAAAGAAATTCACTGAACGTCACAGATAAGGAAAGATTTCAATTAGCATCGATGTAAACAGATTCTTAGGTCATAAAAAATAATTTCACATATCAACCTCTGATCACTTTGCATTCTTTTTTCTCCACCTCTAGCAGTTCTCTCACATCATGTGTTGTTAAGTACTCAGCTGAATAGTCAAGAGAGGTCTTTTAGTAGACCTCTGGAACACTATTGCTTCTTGCAGCTGTGTCTCTGTAGTACTATGCTCTGCAAATGCTAGTTCCTTTGGCTTCTCAGACTCTGCTCTGTCTCTTCAACTGAATGGAGTCTGCTGGGATCTGCCTGGGTTCCCTTTTCTGGTGCTGCTTCCTAGAAACTTTTAAAATAAAGTAGATAGGAGCAATCCTCAGTCTTACTGCCTTTATTTTCCATTTCTCAGAGATCACTATCCTTCAATGCCTGATAGCCAATGTCTAGAAAGCCATGCATATATATTTTTCTAGTGTTTTAATTGTTTTGATTAGGAGGCTAAATCGAGTCCCTGCTTCTGTATCTTGGATGAAAGTGAAAGTCTCTATTGCATTTTGTTAGCTATATTTCTTAGTCTATTTTTTTTTTAATTTTCTGCTTTAAAAATGCTTTGGAATTGTGTTTATAACTCATTTTCATCTTTACTGGCTTTTTCTTCTCCTTCTCAAACTTGTTAAAAACTCTAGAGATGTATAGTTATCCTACCTAGTCTTGATAGGATCACTACTTGAAATATCTATCTTGTATCTTATAATATAGTTCTGCAATCACTAAGACAAGACAAAATTGCTAATGTCCTGGCTTTGAAACTGTTTTCCTCAGCCACTGAGGAAATATTGCTAGCCTTAATCTCTGGTTTAAAACACCCATGTCAGCAGCTATTCTCAAGCAATATGCTTCATATCCAATCTATATTCCAATATTCCATCATACTACAAAAGTGGAGCTTTTTTTACTGGAACACCAGAATCCAGAACATCCACATTTTCAGGTTTTGGGGCTTGGAGATGTATATTTTGCATTTTCCATCACATTAAAATTATATCTATTGAATATCGGAACTAAAAATACAGTTTAAAATGTGGCCACACAATAATAACAAGACATCTTATTCAGAAGCCTCTAGAATAAGGCTTTTTGAAAGTACCTTACATTGCTCATTCTTATACATTCTCTTATTAATAGTTAATGGTGCATGTAACTATTTCCCTCCTAACAATGTGGGTTGTTTGAAGGTAAGGACCATGCCTTATTTATTTCCATATTGCCTTCACTCTAATATACTTCAAATTTTCCATTCACCTAATGAACTATATTAGTGAGTCATAAATAGTTATTAGTACTCAAGGAAAATATCCATTTAACAGAGAAAGAAAATGTGGCTATTATCAGAGTTAACCATATACATTTTATTAGAAAAAGAAAGTCATCTTTTCAATAACCCTTCTCATTTATTATGTTGGTTATTACAGTTTGAGTGATATGAGGTGAGACAGAATTATAGTTTACTTGCTTTGAATAAAAAACAGATATTTGTGATGTAGAAAAGAGAGAAACAGAAGTCAAACAAGAAAAAGAGGATACAGTTAAAATCGCTATAGGTCATGCCTCTGAAGGGAGAAAAGGCTGATGAACTTTTCAAAATAATAATTCTGAAACAGAAAATCAAATAACCACCACTTATAAGTGGGAGCTAAACAACTGGGGGACACATGGACATAAAGATGAAAACAACAGACAGTGGGAGACTCCCAAAGTAGGGAGGAAGGGAAATGCAGTATTAGGGTTCTCTTAGAGGAACAGAATTAATAGGATAGATAGATAGATAGATAGATAGATAGATAGATAGATAGATAGATAGATACATAGATACATAGATAGGTAGATAGATAGATAGAGTTTATTAAGTATTAACTTATATGATCACAGGGTCCCAAAATAGGCTGTCTACAAGCTGAGGAGCAAGAAGAGCCAGTCCAAGTCCCCAAACTGAAGAACTTGGAATTGGTGTTTGAGGGCAGGAAGCATCCAGCACGGGAGAAAGATGAAGGCTGGGATGCTAGGCCCATATCTCCTTTTTATGTTTTTCTACCTGCTTTATTTTCACTGGCAGCTGATTAGGTTGTGCCCACCAGATTAAGAGTGAGTCTCCCTTTCCCAGTCCACTGACTTAAATGTTAATCTCTTTTGGCAATACCCTCATAGATACACCCAGGATCAATACTTTGTATCATTCAATCCAATCAAGTTGACAGTCAGTATTAACCATCACAAGTTCACCCCTTGTCAAATTGAATCCACACACATCTCCTGAGATCATAATCTTCAAATAAAGACAATAAGGTCATAATTACAACTCACATAATACAACTATCCTTGGTACAGCTGGAAAACAACAGTCTTCAACACAAATACCATTACACAATGTTAACAATACTTAGATGCCGACATGAAGTCAATAAATCTTTTGTCACATGACAAAAGATAAAGGAAATAAAATGAAGATATTTTCTTAGTACAAGTGTATACATGCACAAGCAAATTTTTAACAAAAGAAGGGAGAAAGAATCATGACAATTATAGTCCTCATTTCTGAAGCTGGTCACGTCGTAGCTGGTATTGATGACTACCTTCTTCTACTACCCATTCTGTATTCCTTTTGCCTTCAGCAAGCACCTCAGCAGGTCATGGTTTCGTGTGTTTTTTTTTTTCCTTGTGGAGTCACCCAAACCTTTGTTCCTGAAGGGTCTGGGTCATTTTTAGGCCTGCTTGGATTGGGCTGTTGTAGTTTCTCATTGACCTCAATCACAGGGCATGGTAATACTAAGAGACGTCCTAATGGATCTCCTGTATTCCATGTGTACTCTTCCTTACCTCTGTTGTCGAGTAGTAGAATGATTTCATCTTGATAGTCTGGGTTGATCACACCAGTCAACGCTGTAACTCCCTTCTTAGCCTTTTGACTTAAAGGTAGGAGGAGCCCAAATTGTCCAAATGGCAATCTTAACTTTCAGTTTAATAGAATCGCTGTTGTGATTTCTGGTGGCAGCATTCCTTCCTCTGGAACTAAGACTTCTAGGCTAGCAGAACGTAATATTGTGGGGAAAGGAAGCAAAAATTTTGTTAGTGGGTCACTGTGGGAGATGGTGAGTGGCGCCACTTCCACTTCCACCCCTTGATTCCTGGACCCATGAATCCTGACTGTGGGAGAAACAGTACCATATATTGAATGCTAATTCAGAGCATACATGGCCTTCTGGAGGACTTTGTCCCAGCCCTGCAAGGTATTGTCACCTAGTTGGTGGTGTAATTGTGACTTCAAAAGGCCATTCCACCATTCTGTCAATCTAGCTGCTTCACGATAATGGGGAACATGGTAAGACCAGTGAATTCCATGGACATGAGCCCACTGCTGCACTTCTTTAGCCGTAATGTGAATGCCTTGGTCAGAGGCAATGCTGTGTGGAAAACCATGACGGTGGATAAGGCACTCCGTGAGTCGATGAATGGTAGTCTTCGCAAAAGCACTGCATGCAGGATAGGCAAACTCATATCCGGGGTAAGTGTCTCTTCCAGTGTGGACAAACCTCTGCTCTTTCCATGATGGATGAGGTCCAATATAATCAACTTACCACCAGGTAGCTAGCTGATCATGCTGAGAAATGGTGCCATATTGAGGGCTCAGTATTGGTCTCTGCTACTGGCAAATTGGGCACTCAGCAGTGGGCTTATCCAAGTCATCTTTGGTGAGTGGGAGTCCATGTTGCTGAGCCCATGTGTAACTTCTATCCCTGCCTCCATGGCCACGTTGTTCATGGGGCATTGAGCGATGACAGGCGTGGCTGGGGAAAGAGACTGAGAACAGGTCATTCTATCCACTTGATTATTAAACTCCTGCTCCGCTGAGGTCACCCATTGATGAGCACTCATATGGGATATAAATATCTTCACAGTTTTTGACCACTCAGAGAGATTCATCCACATACCTCTTCCCCAAATTTCTTTGTTACCAGTTTTCCAATCATGCTTCTTCCCAGTCTCTGACCATCCAGCCAAACCATTGGCTACAGCCCATGAATCGGTATATAATCACACATCCGGCCATGTCTCCTTCCATGCAAAGTAGACGACTAGGTGAACTGTTTGAAGTTCTGCCCACTGGCAAGGTTTCCCTTCACAGCCGTCCTTCAGGGATGTCCTAGAAAGGGACTGTAGTGCTACAGCTGTCCACTCTCAGGTGGTGCCTGCATATCATGCAAAAATATCTGTGAACCAGGCCTTAGTCTTCTCTTCTTCTGTCAACTGATCATAGGGAACTCCCCATGAGGCCATCAGTACAGGCTAAGGAGAGAAGGCAGGGTGGCAGGAGTGGAGACTATGGGCATTTGAGCCACTTCCTCATATAACCTACTTGTGCCTTCAGGACCTGCTTGAGCCCGATCACATATATACCGCTTCCATTTCATGATGGAATGCTGCTGTGCATGACCCACTCCTTCTCTGAGGAGAATAAATGGAGGCTTTACCCTACATATGAAATAGACTTAACTGAAATAGTCCAGTCAAGTCGCTAAACTAACAGACAAGCAAACAAGGAACCAACAACAAAACCAAACCTCAGAGAGGGAGATAAGTATCCAGAGTTGCTGGAACACTTTCTCCTAGAAGTCCAGTTTTCAACAAAAAATTGTGAGACCTGCAAAGAAGTAGTAAAGTTTTCCTTATATGCCAGGAAAAAAGGTGACAGAATCCGTATGAAAGAGGGCACAGTTGTTAGACCTAGCCAAAGCAGCTATTTAAAGATATAGCTGAAGAATTAAAGTAGACCATGTTTACAGAAGTAAAGGAATATATAATGACATGGTCTCATCAAATAGAGAAGATCAATAAAGAAATAGCAATTATAGGCCTGGCATGGTGGCTCACACCTGTAATTCTAGCACTTTAGGAGGCCAAGGCTGGTGGATCACCTGAGGTTAGGGGTTCAAGAACAGCCAGGTCAACATGGCAAAACCTCATTGCTACAAAAATACAAAAATTAGCTGGGCTTGGCACTGTGTGCCTGTAATCATTAATGAATGAGATCAGCACAGTGCGTAAAAAACCAAGATCCAACAATATGTTGTCTATAGGAAAAACAATCAAATATATAAATAGATTGAAAGTTAAAAGATGGAAAAACACTATCATGTAAACAACAACTCTAAAACAGAGTAGTTATCATAGTATCAGACAAAATAGACATTGACATAAAATACCACTTCACAATCAATAGAATGGCTATAATCAAATAGATAATAAGTGTTTGTGAGGATATGAAGAAATGATAATAATTACACTTACCAGTGGGGACTTAAAATCTTAAAATGGTGCCGTTACTTTGGAAAAAACTTTGTCAGTTCTTCAAAAAATTAAAAATAGAGTTATCATGTGAACCAGAATTTCCACTCTTAACAAAAAATTTTACGTAAAATTTATGACAGCATTATTTGTAATAGGAAAAATGGAAACAGTTCAAATGTCCATCTACTGATTAATGGATAAAATGTGGTTAATCCATATGGTAGAATATTACTTAACAATAAAGTGAATAAAGTACTAATATACTGCTACATGTTATAAAAGAAAAAAATCCTTGAGAATATTATGGTAAATAAAAAGATACAGTTATAAAAGATTACATATTTTATTATTCTGTTTATTTAAAATACCCACAATAAGCAAATCTAGAAATAGAATGTAGATTTGTGATTGCCTGGGGCCACCACTAATGGGGACATGTGTGAGGATGAGGATTGACAGCTAATGAGTATAGAATTATTTTTATGGTGACAAAGTGTTCTAAAATTAATTGTGGTGATGGTTTTAAAATTCTGAATATACTAAAAACCATTGAATTGTATAGTAAAAATGGATGAATTTTTTGTGAATTATGTCTCAGTAAAACTTAAAAAATATGATTGTCAGATAAAATGTAGTGTGCTCAGTTAAATATGATTTTGAGATACATAGTGAATGACTAGCATAAATATATCCCAAATGTTATATATTATAAAACTATATTACATTTATAAATAAAATGTTTATTTTATAAATAATTACCCATTGTTTATCTCAAATTCAGATTGAACTGGGTGTCTTATATTTTTATTTGATAAATCTGGCAACCCTACATCAAGACAAAACAGCCTGGGCCCAGACAGCAGTTTATCTGGTTTTTCTTTAAATAACTGCCTGAAGCACTCCAAGGGAGCTAGCTTCACATCTAGTTACTTATACAGTATATACAGAACATAAGTATTTCAACCTTGCATAACTTAGCACATTTTATGCATATCTTGCTACTATTGTATTAGTAATATCTGTTTAATATACCTAAGTAATTTAGCCCTTGCCAAAGTATACAATTTTAATAAAAAGAAAAAATGTCATATCTTTCTGGTTTATATCTTGGGCATATTGCTGAAGAAGTGTGTGATGGTTACTACTGAGTGTCAACTTGATTGGATTGTTAATCATTGGCAAGTTGTCAATCATTGGCAAGTTGATTGGAGTGTCAACTTGATTGGATTCAAGGATGCAAAGTATTGATTCTAGGTATGTCTGCGAGCATGTTGCCAACGGAGATTAACATTCGAGTCATTGGGGTGGGAAAGACAGACCCACCCTTAATCTGGGTGGGCACCATCTAATCAGCTGCCAGTGTAGGTAGAATATAAAGCAAGCAGAAAAACATGAAAAGGCTAAACTGTTGGGAGAACTGGGAACACTTTTACACTGTTGGTGGGAGTGTAAATTAGTTCAGTCATTGTGGAAGTCAGTGATTCCTCAAGGATCTAGAACCAGAAATACCATTTGACCCAGCAATCCCATTACTGGGTAGATACCCAAAGGACTGTAAATCATTCTACTATAAAGACACACGTACACATATGTTTATTGCAGCACTATTTACAATAGCAAAGACTTGGAACCAATCTAAATGCCCATCAATGGTAGACTAAAGAAAATGTGGCACAGATACACCATGGAATACTATGCAATTATCAAAAGGAATGAATTCATGTTCTTTGCAGGGACATGGGTGAAGCTGGAAACCATCATCCTTAACAAACTAACGCAGGAACAGAAAAGCAAACACTGCATGTTCTCACTCATAAGTGGGAGTTGAACAATGAGAATACATGGACACAGGTAGGGGAACATCACACACTGGGGCCTGTCGGGGGTTGAGGAACAATTAGGACAAATACCTAATGCATGCAGAGCTTAAAACCTAGATGCGTTGATAGGCACAGCAAACCACAATGGCACATGTATACCTAAGTAATAAAGCTGCACGTTCAGCACATGTATCCCAGAACTTATAGTAAAATATAAATAAATACATACATGCATACATACATAAATAAATGCTAGACTGGTTTAGCCTCCAGCCTGCATCTTTCTCCTGTGCTGGATGCTTCCTGACCTCAAACATCAGACTCCAAACTCTTCAGCTTTGGGACGGACTGGCTTCCTTGCTCCTCAGCTTGCAGACGGCTGACTGTGGCACCTTGTGATTGTGTGAGTTAATACTACTTAATAAACTCATATATATATGTATCAGTTATATATATATCAGATATATATATCCTTCTGATATATATATCAAAAGGATATATATATGTATATATATCCCATTAGTTCTGTCCCTCTAGAGAACCCTAATACAAGGAGATTTTCTCTATTTATATAAAATATTTAAATTTGGTAACTTGTAATCTAAACCTTTGGAGACAATTTCAGAGTATAACTGAGAATTTACATAGTAGTCAGATTATTGAAAACATAATTTCTATCTATCACTTATATATCCAAGTAGATTTTGAATACATTTATCTAAGTAACCCACCTTGCAAACTCATACAGTCCTTTTTTGTTTAGTAACATCTGGGGTTATTTTTAAGTCAAAGTAAAGTTATAGAAACCTGTAAATATCAAAATCTTTATTGTCATACCTCAAACCTCATTTTAATGGTTTATCCAATTTTAGTATTCACTCTAGTCTCCAGCATTGAGTAGAGAATGATGGTTGCCTAATCTTAATAGCAAATCTACAATCATATAATAAAGATTTTCCACAACTGAGGAATTATTCTAAAAATGTTGTCAACAATAGGAACATCACTGGAATAAAAACAAAGTCTGCCAATGTGACATTTACTTATTCTGATATGTGTCTCAATATTTTGAAAACTTACAGAAATGAGGCAAGTCTTTACTGAATTTTTGAAATAATCTCAACTCTATAGAATCCAGTCTAACAGAAACATTGATTTTTTGTGTGTGCCAAGCACAAGATCTACAATTTAAAAAAATAGCAGACATAGTATCTATTCCCATTGAGCTTAATGCTTAGGAGGAAAACTATAATGTACAGGCATAATTACAAAAAATCATTATAATCATTGTAATTATTTGTGCATATCTCTGAGTATTTTTAAAAGCTCTTAAATCTTTGCCTTTTCTTCTTAAGGAATTTTCTCAGATGTTTGAATTCTAATCAGTAGCACATATATATGATTTTCTGTCTCACAGCAGTTCAGAATTTGCAAACTAGAAGCAATATGGAAAGAAAAGCTCTGATAGAGGCAGACATCTAATAATAGAAGAAGTGATAAGGAATAACTGACAGCAAGAAAGAAAATAAAATTAAAAAGTCTATAGACATATACATGTATCTTAGCTCAATAGTCTCTGTTCTTCAAACTTTTATCTTCATGAATGAAATTCATTCTTCAAAATAAACCATATCTGGAAGTTAAACAAAAGAAACCCATAAATTCAACACTACTCTTATGAAGGTAAAAGAGGGACAGGGAAATGTGGTTGAAAGGAATCAAAGTCTTTGATTTATGACTACTCACATATACTTGGGGCATGCACGTTCCTTAGAGGAGGGGAGATAGGAAGGCACACATGTAAATTTCCACCTCAGTTTGGAAACAGATACTGCAATCCCAGAAAATCTTGCCATAAGAAGAGCCCAGCCAGTAGTTTGACTGCAATTTTATGGGAGACCTCAAGGCAGAGTAATCCAGGCAGGCTGCTCCCAGATCTTGACCCCCTAAAAACTGTGACATTATAAATATTTGCTGTTTTAAGCCACCGCTTTGGTTTGTTTTGTGCTATCACAGAATATCAGAGTCTGGAGGCTAGGAAGTCCATGATTAAGGAGTCAGCACGTTTGCTCTCTGGTTCCAAGATGGCATACCTTGTTGCTGCTTCCTCCAGAGAGGAGGAACAGTGTGTCCTCACACGGTAGAAGGTGGAAGGACCAGATAAAGACACTCACTCCTACAAACCCTTTTTAATTGATTCATGAGAGATTTCATGACTAAACACCTCCAAAAGTCTCCATCTCTCAACACTGTTGCATTGGGGATTAAACTTTCAATACATGAATTTTGGAGACACATTGAGACCACAGCTGCCATTAACCTTTGGGGTAAACTTTGGGGTAATGTGATAACTGGTATTTAGAGTCAATTGATTGTCAACAATTATCATGTTAACTTTATAGAAAAAGGATACTTTTCAATAATTGGTGGTTCAATAACCATCAATAAATGGTGATTGATGTGGTTTCACTGTGTCCCCATCCAAATTGTATTTTGAGTCTTAGCTCTCATAATTCTCCTGTTTTGTGGGAGGGACCTGGTGGGAGATAATTGAATCATGGGGGCAGTTTCCCCATACTGTTCTCGTGGTAGTGAATAAGTTTCATGAAATCTGATGATTTTATAAGGAGTTTATCCTTTCACTTGGCTCTCTTTTCTCTCGTCTGTTGTCATTGTAAGACATGCCATTCATCTTCCACCACGTTTGTGAGGCCTCCCAGCCATGTGAAACTGTGAGTCCATTAAACCTTTTCCTTTGTAAATTACCCAGTCTCAGGTATGTCTTTATCAGCAGAGTGAAAATGGACAAATACAGTGGTGCAAAATTGAATATAAAAAAGTACCCCAAATCCTTCTTCACATCAACAGATAAGATAGACTTGAACGTAAATGCTTAAACTATAAAACTTCCCATAGAAAATATAGAATAATAACTACACGATCTATGGTAACCGAATATTTTAGAATGAATATAAAAATGGCATAGACCAAAAAATTGATAAATAGGAACCCATAGAAATTAAGATCTTCCCTACGTCAAACTTCACTATAAAGACGAAGAAAAGTCAAACCATAGACAGGGAAAAAACATTTGCAATTCATATGCTTAACCAAGGACGTATCCTGAATACATCATAGACTCCTGTAACTCAATAATAAAATGTTAAAAAGTGTTATCTGAAACCCAGGTGAAATGCATGTTCTATCGCTCCCCTACTTAGTTATGACTATATGACTAAGTTCTAGCTTGACTCACAAAAAATATTCTCTACATAGTTCTCTTATACTTTCCTTTTCCTTTTTTTTTTTTCTAGATGCAGATGAGCATGGCAACGTGAGAATATGTCAGAGGCCCCAAGATGAAATGAGTTTAACTCCCTGAAATGCCTGTTAGAAGAGTCTTTCCGCTGGTTGGGAACGCTAATTGTATTTTGAGTGAGAAAATAAATTTTTGTTATGTAAATCATTGACTTTGGGGGGCTTATTTGGTATAATCACTGATGTTATCCTGACGTAATATAGTTGCCTTGCATATTATTCTGTGTTCTTGTTGCAGCAACTCAGAATGTTACAGCAACTCAGAATGTTACAACTTCTGCATTGGAATAAAAAAAGGTTAGTTCCTTTGGAATTTTATGAGTTCCAAATTTTAAAATATTAAACCTTTAGAGCAATTATTTATATTGTAATAACAACGATATTTAGGGAAGAAAGACGAAATAAAAGGAGAAAAAAATCTCCTTGGTATTTGCCAGTAATTTACAGGTCAGTTAATTCTCAATAAATCCTGTACAAATGAGAAAATCAAGACTCACAAAAGTTAAATGGCTCTCCCATTCTCATCCAATTAGTAAATTGTGGACCCAGAATTTAAACAATAGATATTCTAACTTCAAGTGGTACGCTTATCACAAGATAATGCTGCTTTTACAGAAAGACAAAATACATGAGCCACAATATTTTCTCCATGTTATTGGAATAAGCAAGGTACATGTGAAGGAGAAAAGCAAGTAGATGGTAAAAACTGTTAGCATTTTTGAGAATTTTCTTTGTATAGTCACTGTGGTAAATACCTTACTTGCATTAGTTCGATTCATCTTACTACCAGTTTATAAGGTTGTTGCTATCACTCTGCATATTGTGTATAAGAAACTCAGGGTTAGGAGCTGAAGTAAATTCACCAAGATCACAGAGCAGGCAAGTTGAAGAACCAGAATTCACCCTGAGAGTCTCAAGTGAAGTATTTAGCGTCTTAATAATGTGCTATGTAGCTCCCCAGGCCTTAAAACTGAAAGACAGAATTGAACTTTCAGATCTATTGATAATCGCAGAAAATTATCTCAATAGATACCGTCATTGTCAAAAACCAAGCTGTTTCATAAGACATATTCCAAGCATGTATGACACAATTGCCTTCCTTTTCTGTTCAATTGACTTTATTCACATAATCAGCAATCATTTATCATACTAAGTGCAAGCAGCATGGGGCAGTAGTTTAGGATAAAAGGATTTTAAAGACTTATGCCTTTACTTTTTTCTTTATTCCTTCTCTTTTAAGAGTCATAATTTCTCAAAAGGATACTGCTGAGCAATTTATAACATTTCCTATTATGAGCAGAAAAATGTACTCTATGACAACTTTTAACCAAATGATTTATTTATATATTCGTTTAATTAGCTGAGTACATCGAATTTCTAAAGCAATATTTCTCAATCTTTATTTAAACCATGCATCATCAGCCAAGAATTCTCTAAGCTCTACATTCTGTAATTTGTATTTTGAGCATTATATTTTTTAAGTTATAAAATGATATTCTAATATTGCATATGATCTTAAAAATGCATAGAAGTCACTCTATCCTACCACATCTCAGAACTCCCACTATCCTTTACTTTTTCATCCTGTCTTTGAGAATCCCTGTTGCAACACCAAAACATTCATTTTAAGGCTGACACATTCTTCTTCTAACTCCATTCTTACTTCCCAGAGTCATATTCAGTCTTTCCCCAACTCTGCCCTTTCCATCTGCTCCCTATATCATGAATTTTTAAATAGTGCTTCAGTATTTAAGCATTTTGCTCCTAAAAATAGAGATTTATATCTTTATGATTTTATTCTGTCTTCTGATAGGTAACACTGAAAAAATTCATTTATTCTTTAGAGGTGTGTGGCGGGTGGGAAGGAAGGACAACAAAGTATAAGCATTCAAGCTCTATCCACTTTGCTACACTTTGAGAAAATTAGTAATTAGGCTAATTGATTCTAAATGCAATCTACTGAACTTGAATACTATGTTTCCAAAAAGTAACAAAAATAAAAAATAAAAAAAAAAAAGGGAAGAAAGAACAGAGAACTAGGCTCCCCTGTCTGCCTTTGCAGAAAATAGTTTTTCTAGACCTCAGTTTTCTGTCCTGAACACATGAGCTTTTGTAACTCTGCAGATTTAAAAGGCTCTGTTGATTCTTCTGGAATGTGGATGCATGGGTACTAGGAAGACCATCTCCAACACAGTTCAAGGGGTCTTGAACGCTAGTCTTAGAGCTGGGATGTATGAAAAATACTCAGAATGAAGTGAAGCCATATGCTTCTTTCAAGGAAGAAGGAAACAGTGATAAAGTCAACCTGTGAGATATCACTGTGGGAAATTCTGCCATAGGGTAAATGGTCAGTGAGCTGATTGAGAGAAAGCGCCTCAGCAGAGGTCTAGAAATGACAGGTATTTGGGAGGAAATGTCTTAGAGGGGGGTGTGGTCATTTTAATAGAGAGAAGAAATGAATACTATCACCCCTCTAACAACATTATAAATTGTCTACTGCTATGTGAGAACTGGGATTTCAGAATTAACTGGAGATGGTCAGGAAATGATTAAAGCACAATTTCACATTTATATAGTTTTGAACACAGTACCAAGCCTAGTCAGTTACTGGTTGTGTCTGCTTGTGTCAATTTTTTTATCCTCTCTAAGCTTCAGTTTATTTGTGAAAAGGGGTTTACAAAACTTGTTTCATGGAATTCTTGAGATAAATTAAATTATGTATAAACATTCCTTACCAGCATATAGGAATTAATCATTCAATGCAGGATATTTTTATAATTAAATAAGGATGTTATCTAGAAAACATTACCATAGTATATCTGTCATAGGCCGAGCAGGGACCGAGCAGTGAGTAAAAGCCCTTAGGTACTACCACCTGAGCAAACAGAGGACAAATCCACAAGAACATTATTCCATTTCCTGCCATATGGCAGTTAATAGATACTCATGATGAGGGATTTCTTATTTACAATAAAAATATGTTTAAGCATATCCTTTGGGCCAGGCACTGTTCTGGTATTAACATGTTTAATCTTACCTGGTGAAGCACAGTCTATTAACATTTTTATTTTATAGTTGAAAAAATTGAGGAATGAAAAGACTAAGAATTAGTTCAGGGTCATCGAGATAAGAATAGCAAAGCTGGAAAAGAAGGAAGCCTAGTACAAGGACCATTTTAATCATCTTGAAATCATGCCTCTCAGGGTGGCGATACAGGGATAAGTGTGTTTCATAGTTACAAACTCAAACCAGTGAATTAATGTTGTTTTACATTAGTTAAATGTGTGAATTCATAATGTCAATAGCCTAATTACACTTCAGTTATCCTTTAAAATGCCGGGAGGTAGCAGGATGAATATGGCCACTCTGCAATTTTTAAATCTGCTTCTAAATCAGTCTTCTGTATCTCAGTAAATGGCATCACTGTCAAACAATTTGCTGACTCCCAAATCTAGGAGTCATCCTTAAATTCTCATTTTATCTCACTTTCCCTATTCCAATCCATTAATAACCCTAATAATTCTATCTGGGATCATACCCCAATCAATATATTTTTCTTCCTCTCCACTACTTCCACCTTAGACAAAACCACCATCAAACTCTCATGCTCACAAGTGTAATGTCTTCCCAACTGGTCTCCCTGATAAAGTTCATTCCCTTCACAGCAGCACTAATAATCTAACCTCTACCTCCCTCTACACCCCTTTCTACCTCTCTTCCTCTTACCCCCTATATTTTGTCGACACTGGCTTTTTTAGGTTACTTGAAAAAAAGTTCATTTCCACCTTCAAGCCTGAACTTCGCATTATTCTTGCCTTCATTGTCATTCACCTTTCATGCTAAATGTCATTACCCTGAAAAGAACTCTCATAACCATGTAATTTGAAGTAAAACAAATAAAATGTCATTACAAAATTACTCTGAGAATTCTCATAGGGATGTACTAATAAAATAGTAGCAACTGTAAGATGCTGTTAATTGCTCATGTGAGTGACAAACATTGAAATAGAAAAAGATTTAACTATCAATCAAATGGGCATTGGATTCATTGAGAATTAAAAATTGAATGCTAGTCTGTATATTTGAAGCCTACCATGCTCCTTGAAGTTTGATCTGTTTAAAAATGAGAGATTTACTCAGGATCAGCTGTAGGCATGCCTTGATTTGGCTTCAGCAGTGAGAAGTACTCAGCATTAGCCTCGAATTTAGAGAGGTACTTTAGTGCTTTGAAAGGGAGAACAAAAATTGCTTTGCTTCAAAAATGAATATTTCTTTTTGCTCCACTGTCTCCAATGCCCTTTACAGACTTAATTAGACTAAAGAAGTAATTGGGGATTAGGAAAAAATACAGAACTAGAATAGATGGCAGACAAAGACTGTTGTGTTCCCTTCCTTCCTTCTTTTTCCCCCTTCCTTCCTTCCTTCCTTTCTTTCAATATAGCCTTAGAAGAGATAAAGTACACTGAGGGACTTGGGACTCTGTTCATGTGTTTGTTATTAACGAGTTGAGATTTGCCGAAGGGGATTATGTAGCAGCTCAAATTGTCCTTTTATCTTCTAATTTTCTTTGGTTTGGAGGTAATAGGGACAAACCTAAAGCTGACTAATCCTATTTTGGGGAAGAATCAAGAAGCATCTCATGCTCTCAAGGGTACTTCTCTCAACAACTGAACTGTGAGTCAATTAGACTCTTTATGAATTACCTTTCTTTTATGAATTACCCAGTCACAGTAACAATAACAATAGCAGTAACAATCTCTACAGTTTATTGTGCATTCTATTCCAGGATTTTGCCAGTGTCTTTTCATGGCATGTTGAATATGTTGCATTTAACATAATCCTCACAATCTTATGAAGTTGATATTATCATTTTCATTTTATAGGCACAAAAACGGAGGCTTCAATCTCGTTTACAATTTACTCCCAAACACTCAGCTAGTACCTGATGGGCTTGTAGGCTGAAACAATTTTATCTGCATTTAAGGCCCTTTATCTTAACCATTTCACAGTATTGCTTCATATCTGTGACAGGAAACGTGGATTAATTAAAATTTCCAAAGCTCATTTGTTCATATCTCAAGCATTTTTATATTTAAGAGGTAGGAGTCAGTAATTGTCTGCTTCTACTTGCCTTCCTGAATGCAGGCAATTTCTAGTAATCCAGATTTCTTTCTTAGACACAAGATTCCCTTTTATCTGCCTACTATTTAATTGCTTTTTAATAATTGTTAGAAACCATCTTAAATTTTCCTTCTAGCTCTCTTGAGTTCTCATTTTCTTTTTCCATCCTGTTGTTTGGGGAAGTAGATACTGGATATTTGCTCGCATTCGTTCTTTAAAGAAATAGCTGTTTTTCAAGACAAATATCATATTCAATGGTATTTTAAAAATATTTTATTACTAATACATATATTAGTTGAAAGGGAACTGTATTAGTCCGTTCTCAGGCTGCTAATAAAGACATACCTGAGACTGGGTAATTCATAAAGGAAAGGTAATTCATAAAGAGTCTAATTGACTCACAGTTCAGTATGGCTGTACAGACTTCAGGAAACTTACAATCATGATGGAAGGGGAAGCAAACATGTCCTTCTTCACATAGTGGCAGAAAGAGAAGTGAGAATGAAGTAGGGGAAAAGCCGCTTATAAAACCATCAGATCTCTTGAGAACTAACTCAGTATCACGAGAATAGAATGGGAAAAACCACCCTCATGCTTCAGTTATCTCCACCTGATCCCTCCCACAACACATGGGGATTATGGGAACTACAGTTTCAGATGAGGTTTAGGTGGGGTCACAGTCAAACTATATCAGAAACTGAACAATCTTAGTCAATATTTCTCATTGTAAGGTTCACAAAATAGTAATATTAAAAAACAAAATAATCTGTGCAGGGTCTTAACATTAATTGAGGCAGATCTGAAATTAGAAAAATAATAGCCTGGTCTCTGTTACTGACCTAAATGTTAACAATTTATACTGATCTTATGCCAGATATATTCTCTCCTTCTGTTTTTTCTTGATATTCCATATACATTCTCAATTTCTGTTCCTTCCCCAGAAAACTTATTTGAAGCCTTTAACCTCTACTCAAGGTTTTTACCACATCAGGTTATTTATTAGTGCAACCTGCCTCTCCGTTCCACCGGCAAACTATTGTCTTCTCTAACTCTGTTCTGCTTTTTTCTTTTTCCTCATAGCACTTATCATTTTCTATCATGCATTTTACTTTTTTTTATCTAAATGCCTGTCTCCTCCTCACCACCAGCGTGTTTGGGTAGAAACTTTGTCCATGTTCTTCATCCAAGTGTTCACAGAAGCATTATTCACAATAGGCAAAAAGTACAAACCACCCAGGTGTAGATCAACTTGTCATTGAACAAAATATGGTCTGTTAATACAATGGAATGCCATCTGGCAACAACAACAACAGCAAAACAATGAAATACTGACACATGCTACGACACGGATAATTTCAAAAGTCTTATGCTAAGTGAAAGAAGTCAGACCAAAAGAGACCACACGTTGTATGATTACGTTTATATTCAATGTTCAGAATAACATAATGTACAGAGACAAAAGTAGATCATGAATTCCTATGGATGAGAGTGGATGAGAGTGGAAATGAGGATTAACTGTAAACTGGCATGAAGGGTCTTATCAGGGTAATAACAATGTTGAAAAACAGGAGTGCTGTGATGGTTGCACAATGCAGTAAATTTACTAAGCATCATTGACTAGTACACTAAAAATGGGATAAATTATTAGATAAACATAATAGTTGATATGTTATACAGTGTAACTTGTGCCTCAATAAAGTTTTTCTAAAAACAGGGTGTTAGTAGAGATTAGTATGGAACAACAGCATGCCTGAACACTTGATGGTGTAGAATAGGATCCTGGAAGCACACTTTTTTACAGACTCCCATCAATGGATGCAAACAAAAACCTGCAGCCCCTGTTATTGCTCACTGAGTAAAGCCTGCTCATGCATAAGCACCAGCAGATCTTGCAGATCCCATTTCTTTTCAAAGTTTAGAAATTCAATTACAATAATAGGTTGCAAGTAACTCTTCTCTCTGTATGTGCTGTATACTGAATTCCTTTTTCATTTTGCAAAAGATTTTTCTTGTCATTTCTAGATGTTTACTATATTTAGGTTTTACTTTTGAGAGGAAATCACAATGTAATCCACAATCTTCTTTGCAAACACCAGCATATATAAAAGAACCAGCGTGCAATGTCTCTCCACTTTATCCTTTTTTTTTCTGGCCCTAATTCATGGACTATCTCTTGTTCCTATTCCTATTTGTGCTCAGCTGTAAGCATTTTGATTTTTGATCTTTCTTTTCTTTTTCTTCTCCTATGGCGATAAGAGGTAAATTGGAGTGTGAGGAAATAAATTTAAGGCTCAATGGTTTAGATTTTCGCTCCTTAATGTGAATCATAAACTCCTTAAAAGAGCTGTACTGATTGCGATGGGGGAGATATAACTGGTATCTGTTTCACTATATTAGTGATTGGCAGTATTATATTTAAAAAGTCTACACTATCAACCTCAGAGCAGTTTTTTTCTTCTAATAATTTATAATGGAGCATTTGTTCCATTATCTATTTACCCAACAATTACTTATCAAGCACCTTCTCTGTGTTGAAAACTGCTCTAGGACATAAGGAAATAGAAATGAAGAAAATGGACAAAAATTCTTACTCTCATAAAGACTGCATTTTTGTGAGGGCAAGTGGGTCGGGGGGTTCTGCATTTAGCCCAATAGGCTAAATAGGCCAATAGGCTATTCACTGCACAATCCTAATACATTTGAATAGCTCTCCTGATTGTCACACAACGTGCCAACCTTGTTAATAAGCAAGCAAATGGTCAGTAGACAATGATATGGATATTTTGTGTGAAGTACTCTTCTAGGAAATTGGGTTATATCAATGAACAAGACCAACAAAGATCCTGTTGTTCACAGGGCTTCCATCCAGTTAAATATTAATATTAGAACATAATTAGTCCTATAAGAAAGAATACATAGTGTGGCTTAAGTGAGGGAAGTTTGCAATATTAAATATATGGTCAGGTTAGATATTTGAACAAAGACTTGAAGAACATAATAGAATTAGCCAAGTAGATATCTGGGGGAAGATAAAACAAAGTCCCTAATAATGGAGTGTGCCTGGCAGGCTCTGGAAACAGCAAATAGAAAGACCAGTGTTATGAAATTAGGAGGGGAGAAGTGCTAAGAGGTGAAGTCAGTGTGGCATTAGGAGGCCAGGTCATAGCCTTGTAAACCTATATAGAGATTTTGGATTTTATTCTAAATGAAGTGGGCTCATTGATAGTGATACGATCTGACATATTTTACAACACACTTTGACTGCTACATTGAGCACAGGCTATAGAAGGTCAATGATAGAAGAAAAGAAGACATGATAGAAATCATCCAAGTCAGTTGTGATAGTGTCTTGGGCCAGAGTGGGTATACTGGAGTTTCAGAGTTGTAGAATTCTGAATAGATTTGTAGCAAGGCCAATAATATTTCTTGTAAATTGTATTTGTGGTTTGCATAAGAGAGAGAAGTCAAGAATGACTTCCAAGTTTTGGCCCAAACATCTTTTCAGAGATGTTGGCAACAGTTGCAATAACTGTGAGAGGGTATACATTTTCAAGAGAAGATAAGGAGTTCAGTTTCAGATGTCTGTTAGACATCCAAGGGGACGGGTAGAGTAAATAGTTAGATATGTGAGTTTTGAAGTTTGAGGGAGGGTTTTTGGTTGAACACAAAAGTGTTGTAGTATTTTGCAGAGTGCAGTGGCTCATGCCTATAATCCCAGCACTTTGAGAGGCCACGGTGGGTGTATCACCTGAGGTCAGGAGTTCAAGACCACCCTGGCCACCATGGTAAAACTCAATCTCGACTAAAAACACAACAAATTAGCTGGGCATGGTGGTGGGCACCTATAATCTCAGCTACTCAGGAGGCTGAGGTAGGAGAATTACTTGAAGCCAGGAGGCAGAGGTTGCAGTGAGCTGATACCATGCCTCTGCACTCCAGCATGGGGGACAGAGCGAGACTCCATCTCAAAAAAAAAAAAAAAAAAGATGCTGTAGTATTTTACAAGGTGGTACATGCAATGGAGAAAAATAGATCAGAGAAAGAAGATAGGTAGTTTGTGTATATAATGGAGAGAGAGTTGCAATTTTAAATTGGGACTCAGTCAGAAGACAACAGTTGAGAAGAACAGCAACAACGACAAAACTAAAGTAGGTGAGAGAGGCAGCCACCTAGATATAAGTTGGAAGAATATTCCTGAAGATAGGAGTAAGATGATACAAAAGCTATGTATTGGAAGCTATGAAAGAGACTGATAGGAGGTAAAAGTCAGAAAAGTAATTGTGGACCGGATCACTTGGTGCTTTGTAATCTATTGCAAGGACTTAGGATCTACATTGAGTTAATGGGAAGATATTGCAGTGTGTTGAGAACATCACTGGTTGAGCCAACTAAAAATTATAATGGTCACTTTGGACTGTGTGTTGACTGTGCACTGAGAATGGCAAGAGAACAGTCGGGGAACTAATGTAACAAACCCAAAAAAGATGATGTTGTCTTGTAGAAGGTTGGTAGCCCTGTAGGTGCTGATAGGTGTTTGGCTGTAGATATATTTGTAAAGCTAGAATCTCTTCATACAAAGAAGAAGAAGAAAGGCGAGCTATGTGCTTTTGACCAAAACGAGGAAATTTGGGAGAACTTTAAAATTTCTGTTTTATTTTCTAAATAAATATTTGCTGAAATCCAAAAGGTCCCAAGCATTGTCTTAGGACATCAAAAGGGATACATGAGTGATCTAAGCTCCTAATTTGGCAGGGAAGAAAAGCTACTAAGGCATGCAATTCATGGGATGTGAGAAATAGGTTATTAGAGAGCACCATGAAAAAGATACAAGAGCTTTCATTTGAATTAGGATAAGAGGGCATCTGCTCAAACAAAAGTAGCCAAAGGTTTCATAACTATCTGTTAAAATTCTACCTGCCCATGAGGACATTTTGTAAGAATTCTGGAAGATTAGGTAAGATTTTAAATAGGTGAATACGGGATTCTGCTTTATTATGCTTTAAGTTGAAGACATAGAAGCGTAATGAAAGATATCAAAAGCCATAAATCAAGGCCTTCACAGTGTGGGAAGCTGAATTTTTTATTTGCTATTCTATATAGCCCTATTCACTAACCATCAACCACTCTTCCTTCTCAAACTCAAAGATACCAATATCACCCAGCCAACTACCCTCAGTACTTCATAAGCATTCTACTCAACAACTTCCTCACCAACCTGCACCATCTCTACCTCTTCCATCATCAACTTCTATTTTTTAAATATGTCCCTGAGTTTATTAATTCATTAAACAAGTATTTATCATAATCTATGTGCCAAGCTCTGGGGGCGGGGGGAAGGGCCAACTGAAATAAAATAAGACAATCCTAATTTCATTAAACTTCCCTCCCTCCCAGAGAAGATGCTTTTAGTTTAGACCTTCATTAGATTTCTCCTGTAAACTAGTTTTTTCTTGGTATCCCTTCTCCTATTCTCTCCACTCCAATCTGTTTTCTGTTCTGGCGTCAGAGTGACAGTGCTCGCTATATAAAATATAAACCTGATCACATTATACCCTTGATTTATTTTAGCACTTTAAAAAATTGCAAATAATACGAATTACTCAAGTTGGTCAAACAAAAATGGGAATTGTTTGATATACACAACTGAAGAGTCCAAGGATATTTTAGGCTTTAAGAAAAGCCTATCTGAATCTTTGAATGACATAGGAGGACTCAGTCTCTTGCCATTCTTAGCTTGTTCTGCAACATGTTGGCTTCATTACTAGACAGGCTCTGTCACATAGCACTGCGTCTGAAGCTTTCTTATTACTGCAACTTTTATTGAATCAATAAATCTGTAGTAAAGGAATGATGCAACTTTCTACTTCATCTTATAAGCAGTGATGGTAAGATCTAATTTTCAGTTTTTCTTTTTTTTTTTGGATAAAACAGTCTGATGTTTGTGAAGAAACAAAATTGCCCTGGATACTACTAACAATAAATATCATTTATGGTTCCCTAAGTTTTTAATCTATTATTTCCCAGGGTTTAGATACAAAATATTTTCCTGTTGTTGTGCCAGAGTTGTCAAAGGTTAGAAAGGGCTTTTATTCAAATAGCTTCAGTAAGTTGAAAGAGATTTCCCTAAAGCCCTTTAAGGCTGATGTAAAAACATAGAGTGCTATTTGGCTAGGTAAAAATTGTGATCCATCTTCTCACTGACCTAAAAAGCTATTAACGAAAGGGCCAAATACAAACGATTATTACAAGTTTCCTTCACAAAGGACCAATTTCTGGCCATATTGTAAAAGAAAGTCAATGTTGTTTTTGCTCCCCCCTTCCCCACCTTGAAGGAGCTGGGGAGGGTGGAGAAATGAAGGTTAGAGGAAAGAAGAGAAGAGATGGTAGAAAGAAGAGGCTGGGTAGAGAGAGGGTTATAAGAGAGGAGCTACAAGCTTGTTGTAAATATACAGGTTACTAAGGTGCTTTTTTAAAATCTAGGTAACAGAATGTGATATAGATACAGACATAGGTAGAGATCTTAGATATCTATTTCACTATCCTGATTTTTTTTTAACTTGGAGCCCATAGACATTAAGAAGCAATTCAATGTCACATAGCAAGTAATAGGAAAAGTCCCTGACTTCTGCTCTGAAAGCCTTTCTATTGCTATTTTTGTGTATTCATCCATAAATTACATTGCACTTCTTTCTTTTTATTTTTTAAATTATACATTAAGTTCTAGAGTACCTGCACACAACATGCAGGTTTGTTACATAGGTATACATGTGCCATGTTGGCTTGCTGCACCCATCAACTCATCATTTACATTAGGTATTTCTCCTAATGCTATCCCTTCCCTAGCCCCCAACCCCCAACAGGCCCCGGTGTGTGATGTTCCCTGCCCTGTGACCATGTGTTCTCGTTGTTCAACTCCCACCTATGAGTGAGATCACACATTGCACTTCTTTACAAAAGGATATGGAGTGACAGTCAGTAAAACATCCATTAACAAAATAAATGTTTTGTTGTTGTTGTTGTTGTTGTTTGTTTGTTTTTTGTTTTCTGTTTTTTTTTGAGATGGAGTCTTTCTCTGTCACCCAGGCTGGAGTGCAGTGGCGCAATCTCGGCTCACTGCAACTTCTGCCTCCCGGGTTCACGCAATTCTCCTGCCTAAGCCTCCGAGTAGCTGGGACTACAGGCACCCGCCACCATGCCTGGCTAATTTTTTGTATTTTTAGTAGAGACGGGGTTTCACCGTGTTAGCTAGGATGGTCTCCATCTCCTGACCTCTTGATCCGCCCACCTCGGCCTCCCAAAGTGCTGAGATTACAGGCATGAGCCACCACGCCCGGCCCAAAATAAATGTTAAAATAGAATAGAGGAATTCCATTTGAGGAACTACATGATCTAGAACATTTTAGCCATCGATACTTCATATTCTATGTGACACCAACCTAATACTTCCAAGTGTATCTTAGAGTGTTGGTATAAGGTTATAGAGGTCTTTCTCCAAAGGATTGAATAGCTCCGAGAAGGTGCAGGGTGTTTGAGGTTAAAGCACAGTATTCACCACATCCTTTCACATCTTTGCCTAAAGTGACATGCTAACTTACCATGACAAACTGCAAAGAGCCATTTTCTATAAATGAAATGTTCTTTCTTCCTTTTCCTGTGTGTGTGTGTGTGTGTGTGTGTGTGTGTGAGAGAGAGAGAGAGAGAGAGGGCATCTGTGTATATAGTTTTAACTATTCCTACTTCAAATCTGAATTAAAAATAGAAAACATTATGCCGTAGTTGAAAAAGGTAATGCTGGAACAATACAAGATGATAAAAGAAAAACTTCAGCCAAATTAAATTTAAAGAAGCTTAATTGAGCAATGAACAATTTTTAGTGAATCTGGTAGCCTTCTGAGCCAGGGGAGGCTCAGAGACTCCAGTGGAGCCATAGGGTGAAAGAAGATTTATGGACAGAAAAAGGAAAATGACATACAGAAAACGGAAGTGAGGTACAGAAACAACTGGATTGGTTACAGCTGGGCATTTGTCTTATTTGAACACCGTTTGAACAGTTGGCTCTATTTGATTGGTCAAAACTCAGTGATTGGCACAAGTGTAGGCCATAGACTGTTTACAACTTCACTTGTTATAAATCACAATGTACAGAAAAACCTTTAGGCTGAACTTAAAATATGTAAGGAGGGAGCTTTAATGTAAACTTGATTTAACAAAAGTCGTGACTCTATGAGATGAAAGTAAAATGTGACTTTGAATAAATTCCTTTGTATTTTGGGATCTCGGTTTCTCTAGAAGCACCATAGGGAACTAGAGAAGATGATAATCACTTAGGACATTTTTCTTCCAGTTTTGAAAGCCCTAAGAGCATGAAGTCAGCAAACAGTGCACATATAAGCCATGCTGCACATCTGCTCTGCCCAGGCCATTGGTATTCTTTGGACTCACCTCTCTTTGATCACTGATGCTGGTGTGATCTTTTCTTTAATCACATCTTTCATTTGCTCTTGGGAAGTGTGTGCTCTGCTTTGGTTCCTGCCTTACCCTCTGCTTTTCCTAGCAGTTGGAATAAAACTTCAGCTTCATTTTTTAGCTCTGTCTTAATTTTATGTCATTCGTAAATTGCAATTGATGTTATTTTTTGTAGCTTTCTTTAAGATATATGACAGCTGCCAAACATTTTTTCATCACCCTTTGCTCTTGTTCTTCCTACAATTCTTTTGAGTGCTTTACCCTCCTTCTGTATAACTTCAGCCTTCACTCCTCTCTGCTCCACCTTCTGCTTTCTTCTCGTTTCATCCTCCAGATTGTCTCATAAAGTAAAATGCCCTGTTTATTTTTGCCCAAGAGTTAATAGTATATAAAATATTAAGAAAATTTCCTGGGTTATCACTCTAGCCTTTGTAATGTAAATACATCTCTCCAAGGGGCAGAAAATCTCTGGTGTCCCTGGCTTTGTGATCTAAAGATGTTTCCAAATTCTGGATTCTTATTTTACTTTGAAAGGCAAACATATACTTCTGGAGTTAGGTAAATCTCTCTGGAGTTCTTGCACTATCTTGACAGTAGTATAATTGTTAGGTAGTATGGTAATTGCATGTTTAGTTTTATAAGAAACTGCTAAACAGTTTTCCAAAGTGGCTGTACCATTTTGTATTCCAATTATTTTTGTAAAATTTTTAAACCATAAGCAGTTTAGGCTGCTGTCTCCAAATCACATCTTACCACATATTTCTCTTGAGGACCAATGGAGCAGCTGTAAGAAATTTTGTGATCTGGCTGAGGGATAGTGAATGAAAGATATCTTTTAATAAAGTTTAGTGAAATACAATTATGTAGCTCAAAATCATAACCATACGTGTTAGGAATTTTTTGGCGTAAGAATGTCCAGAAATACACTGCTGTTCTAGATCAACTCAGCTGGTGGGTTAAAATGAAGGTGCCTGTTATGATCACTTTCTACGCAGTGGAATTATGTGTGTAGCAGAACAGAAACAAGGTTTGATACATAAAGAGTCAAGAGTTCCTTTTTGAAAGATCTTTCAGATATGCAGAGATTTGCAAATATCTCATATATTTAAGACACTTTTTATAAAAGGTTTTCCAAATTTGACAACATATCCTAAATTTTTGGGACTCTAAATATTTCAGTTATATAATGATTTGAGAAGATGAATCTTGCTTTTATATATATCAAAATACAAAAACAATTTCAACCAACTATGCTACATAAAACATTAATTTTTCTTTTATTATCTCCACAGGAAAAAAAAACAGAATTTTTACTCATATTAGAAGGGAATCAAAAAACATACAGATAATATACATTATATTATAGAGGTATGACATACAGATAATAAAATGTTATTTTTTGAGTTTCGGTTATTAGTTTGCTTTTTAAAATTGTAATGTACTGTAAGCTACTTTTTCTTTCTAAATGTATATTAACTTATATGCTGAATTTTGTTTATAATTTTTGATTCTCTTTCTTAAAATAGCCCCCAAGCTGTATGAACTTTAGACCCCACATAACCTAAATCCAACCCTGCTTATAATGTCCAAGTCATAAGGAATCAATACTTATTAAAAGTTGACAAATAAAGGGAAATAATTAGGTAAGCATACTAATTATTCCAGATTCACTTAGAGATGCTAGCATTCCAAAATACCTCAGAACACATAAACACACCCACTTCACACAATTTAGAATGCAAACGCCTAGAGTTTGTACATTTGTAAGAAACAGTATTATTACTGTTAGCTAATGTAAATTGGTTGTAATAATTAGTATTTTTTCTATTTTTTTAACTTAAAAAGTTACGTTTTAAAAATTTAGTTTAGTCCTTAAAAAAAACTCTTGCGTAGTAACAACAGGAACTATTATAATTAAAACTTCATTTTACACAAGGGAAAAGGAAGATTTAGCAGATTAGATAACGTTATTTTGGTAATAGAATTAATGTGAACACAAAAAAATGACCTAAAGTCTCTTGACACTAAAGCCCAGGCTTAATTCATTATTTCTTATTAAATCTAGATAGGAGAAGAAATGCTTACTGCCAATACCATGACAGATAACAAATTATTAGGTGAAAATATTTAATTAAAAATGCTAAAAATCATCTTTTGGAATGAATTTCAAAGTTGACCGTATTATGAGGCTAGATTTATCCTTAGAGTTTTCATGTTAAATGAAGCAAGTAAAATATGGTGTTAATTATAGTCTAAGATGGTGGGAAAATGTACATTAGAGATCACTAATTCATGGGGTTTCATTAAGATCTTAGATGATTTTAATATGAAGTGAAAAACTCATCATCTTCCTAGGGGCCATAGAATTATTTTTCCCTTAAACAATTTCTCCATTTTGACATACAGAATTATCAATCGAAACGAATCTCTCCCATTCTTTGTCTTTATTTTCCTTCTTTGTATCACTATTATGATATGTATCACTATTATGATATGTATCACATCCTTATTTATAAGAAATATTCATCTGTTCATCTATTCATTGATTCAGCAAATACTATCTGCCATGTCCCCGAGCATTGCATTAGGCACTGAGATAGAGATGTAAATAAAACCAAAGCATTAGGTGTCTATATGTATTCTTTATGATGAGAAAAAGATACACTGTGGGCTGAGACTAATCCATCCCCTCTTCTTGGTATCAAAACCTCTCTGGGATAGCTAAAATAAATTAAAGCATCAAGTGTTAAGTTGGATATTTTATGTTGAGGACAAGGTTGAAAAAAATGGGGGAGAATGTTAGGGGAGAATAAAAGGTATTTTACTATTTGTTTATGTTGAGAATAATTGTCACTGTTAGACAGTTGATGCAAAATTTTACTTTTGATGTAAATTTTGTTGGAAGATAGATATTCAACATTTCTTGCTGATATATTTGCAACCTATTTGCTCTTTACAATAACTCTAAAGCTCAGTGACTTAGAACTTCAGTAATTTATTCTTCCTAAAGCATCTGTAGGTCAGCTGGTTCTGCTGATTGAAGCTAGACTCTGTGTGTGCTAAGCTCCAAGTTATAGATGAGTTCTATATCTTCTCTGCATATCACTTCTTCCTTCTTAGGCCAAAACTGACTGAAGCATGCTCTTTTTATAATTAAAGGCAGAAGAACAAGACCAACTATGCAAGCATATTTCAAACCTCTGCTCACCACATTATAATCTGCTAATGTGCCATTGGACAAAGAATCTCACATAACTGTATATTATGTCTCAAGAGTCAGAAAGTACGACCTGTCACCCTGAAGTCATGGCAAATAAGTGCATATTGACCTTGTTTCTTATTGTTAATAAAATACAAACATATAGTAGAAAACTGTTGTAGGCTAACTATAGCATGAATAGCCACTTAGTTGTGTCTGTATCAACATACTCTGCCTGTCTTTCATCGGATATAAGCTTTTTATGCTCCTGCACAAAGCCAAACCCTTCAGATGTGTAGTGTTCTACCATTTTTCTCCCTATTTGAGAACATTTCTCCAGTACTTTTACCATCTGTCTACCATATCATAGTTCTTCACTCTCTATGGAGTCATTCTCATTGGAAATCAAATACATTACCTCATTAAAAAAATTCTTGGTTGGGCACGGTGGCTCACGTCTGTAATCCCAGCACTTTGGGAGGCCAAGGCGGGTGGATCACGAGGTCAGCAGATCGAGGCCATCCTGGCTAACACTGTGAAACCCCATCTCTACTAAAAAATACAAAACAAAATTAGCCGGACGTGGTGGTGGGTGCCTGTAGTCCCAGCTACTCGGAAGGCTGAGGCAGGAGAATGGCGTGAACCCAGGAGGCGGAGCTTGCAGTGAGCCGAGATCGGGCCACTGCACTCGAGCCTGGGCGACAGAGCGAGACTCCGTGTCAAAAACAAAACAAAACAAAACAAAATTCTTCACATTAAAAAAAACTTGTCTTTATGATTTTTATTTCAGTTGTTCTCCCTGCAATCTCTCTTAAACCTATTTCAGGTTTAGATACATATTACATACATAACTAGCAAGGTGTAACTGTCCAAAGTCCCTCCTATCAGTATGTGTGCTAATTGTGAATTTAAAAATTTAACAGTAAAGGCAGGAAAATAAGAAGAACATTAATAATAAGTAAATGGAGAGCGTTAGTTTTTTCCACGGTCAATTAAGTCCTACAAATTTTATGGATTGTGATAGCTATAACTAAAATGTAGGGGATATGCTGGACACCAGTAGATTCCATATGCTTGGCTCTGATGGCAGATAGGAAGAATGATAAAAGATCATGAACCTGACTCAAATAGATACTCCTGTGTGCAAGGGCACATGTGTGCATGTGCGTGTGTGTGTGTATATCATATAGATATATCCCTGTGTCTTCTAGGCATGTATCTGAGTATACAGAGAAGAGATTGAACAAATATGCCCAAAAATGTGTAACACTCATTGTCTCTGGGTGAGTGAGATGTGGAAGTACTTCTTAATTTCTTTTTCTTAATATACCTGTATTTTCTGTAATGTATATTGCTTTGTAATATACAAAAGTAAAATTTATTTATATAAAAATTTATAATGTACACATATACTTAGTGGGTTGTTGATTCTTCAAACATACAAATGAGTCTATGTGGTAAACTTTATTTCAAAAAAAATGAATACAAGGATCTCTCAACTCACATACTCTTCTTACCAACTGACTTTGACAGTTCTTTCATAGGGAGATGATGTCTGTGTTCTGTCTGTTGAGTAGGGGTAGATTTCTGACTATGGAAGAGCTAAGGTAAGTGTTTAATAAGACTAAGTCATGAAAAGCATTGCAGCTTCTTGGATTTCTTAAGTCACTCTTGGAACTCAGCCAGCATGTTATGAGAAATCCCATGTGCCTGCAGAGATGCTCAAATGAAAAGAAGAAAACCGTTCACAGAATTTTACCGGCCAAGTGAATAAGCCACTTTGAAAGTGGATTCCTCAGCCTAGATGAGCAGCCCATTTGGTGCTGCAAAGAGGAACCTTTCTCACTGAGTTGCACAGCAGTAGATAACCAGAATCGTCGACATAATCTGGTAATTAATAGCTTGGATATTGGAGATAAACAGATGTCAATCTTGGCTCTACCACCTATTAGCTCTGTGACTTTATGCAAGTTTCTTAGCATAAAGTTCTTAGCATGGTTCTTCAGTTTCTTATTTATAAAATGAAGATAAGAATGATATATCTCTCCTAAACAAGTGGTGAGCATAACTAAGATAATTCATATAAACTACAGAGAAATACTTCAAGGAATTGTAACTGCTGTTTTTTTATTTTGTTGTTGCTAATGTCCTGTAATGTTGTTGGAGAATGACCAGTAACACTTCTATTCATCATACTCACGTTTAGATTCAAATACAGCGAGACTAAAATAGGAGGGCATTTAGGTATGAGAAAGTAATAACTCTAATTCCTATCATTAATGTGCTCAGAAGTACATTAGTCTCTACCAAAAAAAATGTTCTGAGATGTACTTTGTCAACACTCATAAGCGGCTGATTGCTCTGTTAGGTCTCTGGAGAATCTAAAGTCCTTGTTTCTTTGTTTTTCTAGTTGTATAAAAAAAGAAGAGCAACAACTCTTGAAGGAGAAAGTGATTAAAGAGAACTGATTAATGCATAAATGGTTGGGCATCAGTGACCAAGCAGGAAAGCTCTCTATGTAGAGATGTAAGAATACACACCACAATATTCTTTCTTTTCCCTTACTAGTATAATCTGCCATCACCCTGCCCACCATGGATACTCAAACAAAAACATGCTACATGGAGGCACTATAATTTAAGTGGCGAATTCCAGCACAGGTACTCTATATTTCTCCACATATAACACCTACACTTGATGTTAGGTTCTTTTTTGAAAGATATCGCAGGACTTTATATGGTTATACAGTAGACAGAAATATGATCCATGTTTTACAGTTTCCCAAGCTGATTCACTGATTTCCTGATGGACTTGGGAAAGGCAAAATGCTGTGTTGCCACTTAAACAAAGCTACAGGCATGCTTGGTGCTATATGCAAAATAAGTATCTAAAAAAGCCCCTTTTTAATTGAGTGTGGGAAATTTTATGTATAAAAATAATATCCAACTTGTGACACAAAACACAGTGAGTGTGTTAGAAATTACAGAAGATTTGGAGACAGATGGAACAGAGTGTGAAATCTAGCTATATTGTCTGTAGTCTGAGTGGCCTTAATCTAGTGATTCTAATTGTAAGCATACTTTCCCTCTATAATAGGTGCAATAATCTGAAAATCTGGTCATTAAGCTAAAACAAAAGAAATTGGATAATGTCCCAACCTGGCGTGTGGTACTTAACAGATATTTTATGATGGTGGTCTTCTTCCCACTTTTTAACAATATTTTACATGCTGTGAGAACACCATCACACATGCAGACACACACACACACACACACACACACACACACACAAGAAATTTATTTTGTTGTTGTTATGGTTAATAGCTTTCCAAAATAATCTTAGATCTTTTGAACTAATCTCAAACAGACATCTTGAACATTATCTGTAATGGATGACAGCTGGTGAGTTCATTGGAAATATATTTGGTTGAACCACAGAAAATTGCTATATCGAGGTAAAAATGTCCAATATTCAACAATTTCACAGAGTTCAAGTAATCGATAACATTGCAATTGCAGATAGAAGTAAAGTTAGGGGAGGGGCATATAATGATTTTTAAATAACAAACAAGATTTGGATAAACTGATAGTGGGGGCCTAGACTCTTTCTAGGAACCAAACTTGCCCTGGTCACAGAAAGACTATTCTGATGGAAGAAGTCTATTACTGCTCACCTGCTGTTTCCAGTGGCAGAAAGAATAGTCAACCATTTTTGCTAAGCCAATATGTACATACTCCAAAAAATAAAATCACTAGATACTTATCAGGAGCTGCTTATGTTATTTTTATTTATTTTGATCCACTCAGTCTCTGGGTACTTAATAGAATATTGCAAAGTCACTGATAACTTGTTATTCACAAATATTATTTGTATTTTCTTGATGGCCAGTTCATTAAGGAAGTCTCATTAAGACCATTGCCTCATTCAATCAAGTTTTCTACCATAATTTTCAAGGTATAAAGTATACTCCAGCATGATATAGGGCTAATAACTCAACTGTGTATATCAAGAACAGAATCACAGATAGAATTGTTTGGTGTATTGCATTAATTCAATATCTTAAGTGTGAATGATGGCAAGCTTTAGATAACAGGTCTGACGATGCTAGGTAATGAGGAAATTTATTGTAAGGGGGGAAATACAATGTTGATGCATGTTGCCATGTGCAGTGAAAATAATATGAGCTTTGGGGTCAGAAAATACACTATCTATATTTGTTTTATTTGTTTCCCTTAGTATACTACTTCTGAGAGATCAAATCAGCAATCGCCTATTTAATAATATAATTTTAATTTAGCTTAATGATGAAACCCTACAACTTTTTTTGTTTGTTTTTAACACAAAAAAATACAACAAGCCCTATGTTATAGAATGGATAAGGCACATTTATTTTTCTGAAGGTTTTTGAAGAATATATGGTGCATTATCTCAGAAGATTCCATTTTCTCCCTAAAACTTTCTCTGAATTTACAGCATTGAGAAGGACCCTAAATGTATATACCTGTCTACCTCAAAATGCAGCCAAAAGAAAAATGTTTGTTTTAAAGATAGATGTAGTGAAGCATTCATGGGGGGGAGGGGTGCTAATTGAAAAATAAATTAGTTAATACAATCTCGGCCTTCTAACCTTATTAATAAATAATGTTATAGTATTTTTAAACAAAGTTCTGTAACTGCAGAAGTGATGCCAATTTAAATATCAATTACATTTACTCCAATAAACAATGACTTAAAAATCAATTACCACAGTAGTTTTATCAGAGATTTTAAGAGGTTATTTTAAATAGTCTATGAAATTGAAGAAATAAAAATCAAAAGTATGAAATCTTATGTATTCTCAGATACATTAATTCATTGCTCTTAGGATAGTTTTATTTAATCAAAGCCATCATTTTCTTCTGATGTTATATAAAAGTCCAAGTAGTTATTTTCTTTCATTTATCTATCTAAGAAACCACAGAAGACCCAAAATTCGTTACAAAGTGTTAAAATTTAACAACTAAAATAATTGTTCTGTACAATTAACTAAATTACATGATTGATTTCTTGATTAACTGTATTTAGAAGTATTTTTCCTCTTTGTACTGTGCCATTTTTTGGTAAAATTCATTCAAAAAAGTAATTCTGCATGATTCATTGGGAGAAATAGTTGTAGTTCCTGGCTTATGTGGTTGATTCATTATCATGTACATTACTTGTAATTATTTAAAAATGTGTCAAAGATTTTATTCAACTCAGTAATTAATGAGGAAACCAATAAGAAGATAAAACTATTCTCCAAGAACATTTTGAGGAATGGGTTTACATGTTGTTTTTCTTTAAACAGGACTAAGTTTTCTAGATACAAAATAGGTTAATATCTTTCAGAAAATAAACCATAAACTTCAGGATTATCTTTGCTACCAGACAGAAGAAATTTGAATCATACAAGTTTAACATGTACAACTTCCACAGTTTTAGCCCTTAGTTACCAAATATTTGCAAATACATTCCTCCAGTTACTCTCTATCTCACCACCTTATTTATCTCTCTCATGTCACTTAACATAATCTGTAATTACATGTTTATTTGTTTACATATTTAGGTCCAATAGAAAGAAAGTGGCCTATGTATCTCACCTATATATCCCCAGGTCCTAAAATAGTGCTTTGCATATAGAAGATGCTTAATAAATATCTGCTTAATGGATGGATGGATGAATGGGTGAATGGGTATATAGTATGCCATTAGTCACAATAGCAAAATCCTATGAAAGAGATTCTGGTAAGTTTTTGTTATTTGATCTGCCCTTTTAAAGACTCTGTATTAGTCTGGTTTCATACTACTGATAAAGATACTTTGAAGACTGGGCAATTTACAAAAGAAAGAGCTTTAATGGATGTAGAGTTCCATGTGGCTGGGCAAGCATCACAATCATAGTGAAAGACAAGGAGGAGCAAGTCACATCTTACATGGATGGCAGCAGACAAAGAGACAGTGCTTGTGTAGGGAAACTTCCATTTTTATAACCATCAGATTTCGTGAGACTTATTCACTATCATGAGAACAGCATGGGATAGACCTGCCCCCATGATTCAGTTACCTCCCACTGGGTTCCTTCCATAACACATGGGAATTGTGGGAGTTACAATTCAAGAAGACATTTGGGTGGGGCCACAGACAAACCATATCATTCAGCCCCAGCCCCTCCCAAATTTCACTTCCTCACATTTCAAAACCAATCATGCCTTCTCAACAGTCCCCAAAATTCTTAACGCATTTCAACATTAACTTAAAAGTCCACCATCCAAAGTCTCATCTGAGACAAGGCAAGTCCCTTCCACCTAGGAGCCTGTAAAATCAAAGGCAAGTTAGTTACTTCTGAGACACAATGAGGATACAGGCATTGGGAAAGTATACTCATTCCAAATAGAAGAAATTGGCCAAAACAAAAGGGCTACAGGCCCTATGAATGTCCAAAATCCAGTGGAACTTAATCTTAATGCTCCAAAATTATCTTTGACTCCATGTCTCACTTCCAGATCATGCTGATGCAAGAGGTGGATTCCCATGGTCTTGGGCAGCTCCATGCCTATGGCTTTGCAGGGTACAGCCTCCCTCCTGGATGCTTTCACAGGCTGGCATTGAATGTCAGAGGTTTTTCCAGGTGAGTGGTGCAAGCTGTCAATGGATCTACCATTCTGGGGTCTGGAGGATGGCGATGGCCCTCTTCTCACAGTTCTACTAGGCGCTGCCTCAGTAGGTACTCTGTGTGGGGGCTCCAACCCCACATTTCCCTTCTGCACTGCCCTAGCAGAGTTTTTCCATGAGGGCCCCACTCCTACAACAAACTTCTGCCTGGGCATCCAGGTGTTTCCATACATCTTCTGAAATCTAGGCAGAGGTTTCCAGATCTCAGTTATTGACTTCTATGCACTCACAGGCTCAACACCACATGGAAGCTGCCAAGGCACCAACTGAGGACACAATCCAAGCTCTACATTGGTCCCTGTTGGCCCCTCTCAGTCACAGCTGGAGTGGCTGGGATGCAGGACACACAGCATGGAGACCCTGGGCCTTGCCCATGAAACTGTCTTTTCCTTCTAAGCCTCTGGGGCTGTTATGGGAGGGGCTGCCATGAAGACCTCTGACATGCCCTGGAGGCATTTTTTCATTGTCTTGGGGATTAACATTTGATGCCTCATTACTTATGCAAATTTCTGCAGCTTCTGTGAATTTTTCCTCAGAAATGGTATTTTCTTTTTTATCACATTTTCAGGTTGCAAATTTTCTGAACGGTTATGCTCTGTTTCCCTTATAAAACTGAATGCCCTTAACAGCACCCAAGTCGCATATTGAGTGCTTTGCTGCTTAGAAATTTATTATGCCAGATACCCTAAATCATGTCTCTGAAGTTGAAAGTTCCAATATCTCTTGGGCAGGGGCAAAATGCTGCCAGTCTCTTTGCTAAAACTTAATAAGAGTCACCTTTGCTCCAGTTCCCAACAAGTTACTCATCTCTATCTGAGACACCTCAGCCTGGATTTCATTGTCCATATCATTACCAGCATTTTGGCCAAAGCCATTTAACAAGTCTCTCGGGAGTTGCAAACTTTCCCACATTTTCCTGTCTTCTTCTGAAGCCCCCCCAAATGATCCCAACCTCTGCTGTTACCCAGTTCCAAAGTTGCTTCCACATTTCTGGGTATTGTTTCAGCAGTGCCCCACTCTACTGGTACTAATTTATAGTATTAGTCTGTTTTCACACCACAGGGTTCCTCTCATGACATGTGGGAATTATGGGAGTTATAATTCAAGATGAAATTTGGGTAGCGACACAGCCAAACTATATCAGACTCCTAGAAAAATTTCCCTTTTCCACTTATTCTTACCCTTACACATATTGACATTACTGGTTAGGTTAATATTTCCATGTCATAACTCTTGACCTGGAACCTTTGTGTTCATTTAAAGCAAGTCTAAATGCATTATGAAAACATTCTTTCTTTTTAAAATACGTTTAACCTTTTAAAAAACTTTTCATTTTCTTTTTAGTGGTGAGAACATATAAGATATATTCTTTTAGTGATTTTCAATTATATAATAGAATATTATTAACTACAGTCTCCATGCTTCACGTTAGATCCTCAGAACTTATTCATCTTATAACTTAACAAATTATGGAGGATTTATTCTGCTTGTTTTATGTTTTAAAATAATATCTGTGTCATTTTAATTCATGTCTATTCAGTATCATTTATACTATTTCAGAGCATACTATAAATTTCTTGAAATATTTGAAACTCAATTGGAATTCCTTTTCAGTTTTCCCTTAGCAAATGTATAATTTGCAGTCAAAGAAGAGAGAAAAAAGTTATTTTTACTATGTATGTAAAATTTCCAGGTATAGTTAAACCATTTATACAAAGACTTCAGCAACAAAAGAAAAATGCAATCTGTTAAATAAAATGTTTTATTTTAAACTCAGAAAGATAAAAATAAAACTTAGTCTCTTTGCAACGATATCTAGGAGATTGTAAAAATTATGAAGAAAACGTAGAGATTTTTGCTAGGAGTTTGCTAAAAGATCCTGTTCATAATATGACTAAAGCATTGCATATTTTGGTAACAGAATACGTTTCAAATTTGTCCAAATAGTACATGGGATTTATTTACTAATAAATCATCTTTAACAAACTATATATATTAAAATGTGACCACCTAACCTTTTATTCTAGGCTGGTTTCATAAAGATTATTCTTGTTTTGTTTCATTTGGTGGAAAATTATGCTACCTTAGTGAGAAAGAGCAACAAATTCCCAGCAAATAAGCTTTGGAATTTGTATATAATTAAGTATACTTTTATAAGCCTATGCCAACTGATTCCTGATACTAAATAAGCTAATATTAGCCTTGCTATAAATAGGCACTACATACAGTTATGGTCCCTCCCTTTATGGAGCTTAACGTTCACTGGGGAAGGGAAAATGCAGTCAATAAAATTGTTGACCAAGTGGGGGTTGAGATTACCAAGGTAATAGTTGAATATTGTTTGGACTTGGATTTAAGGATGGACAAAAAGACAGGGGAAAATTTTCATTGTTTGTCCTCTTGATGGTGGTAGCAGCCCATCTGGAGCAGCTGCTGCAAGGATGCCAGCTGTAGCAGGGGTGGCATGGCCAGGGCTGCATGCTCTGGGAACTGGGCTGGGAAAAGGTGATTCAAGTGGGAGCCCCATCCTTACTGAGTTGGTGGGGTGGGAGCCCCTTGCTCCTGGGCACAGCTATAACTGCCCAGCCACAGCTCTGGACCTGGGTATCCCTGCACTCTCAGGAGCCCAGGAAGTTCCCTGTTTCCACAAGCTCAGAAGTGCCTACTCCTCCTCTCTGACCTGTCCTGGCACCCACCCTGGTGCAGAGCAAAGCTGTGACCAAGCCTGGGTGCTATCATGACATGGCTGGGTATGTATGCACTTGGGGCAACACTGACACACCAGCCCTTGCTGCCTGGGTCCCCTCCATACTTTGGGCTCCAATGAGTACAAAAGGGAGGCCAGGGGGATGACAGTGGCTCAGCATGGGCCTGCAGGAACCTCTCATTGTGGCAGCATGGGCACCACAGACAGTATGTTGTTGGCAGGCAAGAGGCAGACAGGTCCCTGGGTGGGAAGGGGTGGGTACCTGGTGAACCTCCACCTTGAAGCCAAAGATGGTCTGAAACCTGTGGGCTGAACTTCCAGTTCTGGGTGAAGTCAGCAATCTGGAGTGAGAAATTCCTTATGACTTTGGACAATTAAATGGTGCCTTTTTAGGCCCACCCATGGCCACCCGTGGACCAACACTTCCTCTATTCTGAGCCCATAAAAACCCCAGACTCAGCCAACTCAGGCACTCACTGGGACTACCTTCCTGAGGATATGAGCTATATATTTCAGGTCTCCTCTATGCTCCTGTGATTAACTGCCTGCAGATAGGAGCTATCCACTTTTGGTCTTCTCTCCTCTGATAGCTGTTTGGACACCCAATAAAGCTCTTCTCCACCTTGCTCATCCTCCAGTTGTCTGTGTAACCTCACTCTTCCTGGACATGGGACAAGAACTTGGGACCCGCCGAATGATGGGAGCAAAAGGAGCTGTATCATGTTCCTGGCCAGCTCACTAAGCTGCAGGTGATGACATGCTCCCAGACCGTGGGAGTGAAGAGTGGCAACCCTTCTGGGGGCCCAGACCTTAGAATTTCCCCAGGCAGAGCTGCTGTAAACCTATAGCCCTCTCACTCTTTGCTGGCACCAGGCGACTGGCCCATGCAATGGGAAGCAACAGTGGGGTCAGGTCAGCCCAGGAGCTGTGGGCCAGAGTTGTGTGGTGGGACTGAAAAAGCTGTTAGACAACTGGGGTGAAACATGTCCCAACACTCGCCATGCTGCAAATGTTGAGGAGAGAAGAACTGTCACCTTTCTGGGATCCCAGACCTCAGGGCTCCCCAAGCCAGGAATGTACCATGCTATAATACCCTCTTTGGGGCTCTGGGGTTCCTGTTGTCTCTGAGATTTCAAGTGCCACTGCATTCCCTTTATCCAGATGCTGGTGCCCGCAGTGAAAGCTGCTTGTTGCAAGTCTGGTCCAGCCACAGCCTTGCATGGAGCTGGCACCTGTGCTGGTGCCTGGAGCTGTTCCCCTGCCACAGAAACGAGCATTCCTGGCTGAGCCCAGTGGCCAGATCCGTGCTTGCTTGCTCACACACCCTTTGCTGCTCTGTGCCTGGCTTGCCCTTTAGCAGACATGGGATCCGGGCCAGAAGCATGAGCCAAGTGCAGTCTGCTGGGATGAGTGGGCTGAACAAGTCAGCCAGTGTGAGTAAAACTCAAGCAGAGGCACCACCAGCCCTAGAGGTTACCAGTTGTGAAGCAACACCCTAAAGATCCTGTGACACTCTGTCTCTTGATGATCTGAAATTTCCATCTTCATGTAATTAAAAAGATACAAATACATCCCAATAACTTTAATTTTGGCAGGTTATGAATGTGAAATTAGGGCATGGTGGCATGCTCTTGTAATCCTAGTAGCATTTTGGAAAGCTGAGGTCATGAGTTCAAGACTGCAGTGAACTATTAATTATGAGCTCCTAAACATTAAAATTGCTGTTGATAACTGTTATAAATGCTGGTAATAACTAGCTATGTTGAAAGAATTACTAAAAATGCATTAAGCATGAAATCATTATTAAGCTCAAATGGGGCATAGTCAAAAGAGGAAACATAGACATCAAAATAAGGAAAAGATGTAGTTGATATTTCTTAAATTTGATTCTAGTTTTATATGTTTTCCTTTTGAAATGATAAAAATATATCCAATAAATAAAGTTGATAACTCTCTTTTGCTTTTGTCATATATAATAATTTTTCCAGATAAACAGTTTGTTCAAATACCATAGAATTCTAGGCAGTGAATTACTTTATTCAGGTTTCACTTTAAAACGCTTTGTTAGTATAAGAGAGATAGGTAATATATACTTGTGTATTTTTTCTCCTTTGTGTCAAGAGCTGTATAACTGATTAATTGTGCTAATGTATTAGCATTGAACCCTGCAGAAAGAAGAGTGCTTCGCAGAATGTTTGCTTTATGAAGCATAAGGAGAAACAGATAACATGTGAACAGTGAAAGATCTTTTCCATTTAACTGTGTTCATCCTCTGATTAAAATGAATCGTGTAAAGTTGTATATTGTAATTCACCCTTAGCATTTGGAAATGTACATGTAATTTTGGTTTTGGCGCTTCATTACAATAATGCATAGAAAGGAAAAAAGGTATTTATAGAATATTGCAAAAGCAAATTTGTAGGATAAAATAGGTCTGGCCATGTGTATTAGATACTAGTTAACTCATATCATTACTTCATTGGTTCTTCACTGACTTATGTCACAAAAGCAAGTACAGAATTTTCCAGAGCATGCTTTTGGAAGAACCTGAAGTTTTATTAATTTTGTCTGTCCCATAACTTACATAACTTTAGATCATTCAGATATGGCATTTTAGTCTTGTAATTTATCAGAATAGATTTAGAATGCATAGTTTTTGAGGATAGGTTGCCTTCCTTAATGAAAGTATATTTTTAGTTTACAGTGGAACTGAAAGAATGGTTTACTATTTGAGCTACAATTGCAAAAACTTTAGATAATACATTTAAACTTGGCATTAGAAAGAAAAAACTTCCTACATAGAAAAGCTTTTCAACTTGTCTATTTTTCAACTAGAAATTTATACAGTTAGAATATTTTTAAAGAAAAGGTTTTATCTGTAAGGGAAGTGCTTACCGCCAACATATTTCACCAAAGCTTAAATTCTCAAGAGGACATGTCATCCTTATAAGCAAACCATTCTGATTACATCAATCACATTATCTTACCTTAGGTGACTGACTCTCATGAGACACCAGCAGTTATGACTTGAATTGCAATATGCAAGACAGTAAAAACCATATTTTACTTTAAAAATATATTAATGTATTACTTTTCCTAATAAAATACGTTGAACATTTTTATCAGTAGCCAGGAAATTATAGAACTAGGTAGTTGTATTCCTGAAGCACTTTCAGTGTTCGTGATAATTAATTTGAGAAGTAGACTCATCACATACTAGCATTGTTGAACATTCTTGTTTTTGGTAAAATTAATTTCTGACTGATTCATGAAATTAAAGATAAGGAACATAAATGCAGCTCTTTACTGTATGACTCATGTAACCTGTGACTTTTTGGGGGCAGTTTCACATAATGGGAATACACGAAGAAATGTTTTAAATAAAAACACATATAACTAACATTTTCTCTTAGATCTCAGGCTCTATCCCCTACTGTTTCAAAGCTCCGTGATTACAAATATTTAAATAAGGTCAATGTTAGTATATTATAAAGTTATGAAGTAGTCATATACTGAAAACTAAGTTCACTGAAAAATTTTCCAGAGAGATTAGGTAGAACCTCAATTAAGATAATGTTGTTTTCCCTAAGGTTCATTTGCCTGAGATTACTGGCAATCAGGATTCTAATTTGGAACTAAATTGTCAATCCAAATGTACTAATCTGATAGACTGAGTCTCATTACCACCCTCTGCAGTGTGGAAGCCTGTTAAAGGTGAATTATACATTTCACAATCAAATGGTCCCTTATTTAATCTACCTTCAGCACTTGACTTATTTTGATAATTTTACAAATATGTAAGTGAATTAACATACATTCATTTATTCACAAAGAATTTTGAGAGTTACTAAAAGTTATCCCATTTTGAAGAACAGCTTAAAATAATTTCTAATAGGCTTTTAGAGTGGTGAGATTGCAAAAGGCTCTCTTTTCTAAAATCTTTTTTATATTTTCTAAATTTACTATACATAAATATAATATTCTGCAAACAAAATATGTTACTTTAAAAAGAAAGGCTTATTTTTAATGTCCTGACTTTCAAATAATGGGATATTGTAAGGTTATGTACAAAAAAAAAATATTGAAAACTTTGTATTTCTTTAGCTGAAAAGTGATTATCAGGTTAAATATAAACAAGTGTATACTTGAGAGATTCTCACTGTCTATAAGGTTCTGATTCTGATAGGTATTTAGATCAAGGAAAATTTAACGTGGAATAACTTTCAAAAAATCTTAGAAACAATGAAATACATTTTCTATTAAAGGATGGAGTATGAACTAAAGGAGTTGGCAGGAAGATCCTTCAGAATAATATTTCTGAATGATTGAAGGAAACTAGAAAGTAAGTGTGCATGTGGGTGTGTGTGAGTGTGTGTGTGTGTAAGATAGAGACAGAAAGAAAGAGAAAGAGAAAGAGAGAATTGGAGAATTTAAATAATGGAAGGTTTCCTTAGATTGAATCTTTAGGTTATCTGTTTGTCATTCTGAGTCATTATCTGAGTAACTCTTGAAGACTGAATTACTCTATTCTTTGAATAATTGGGAATAGGCATAGATCATACTTTGAATGTCTTCATTCCTTCCTCCAAGTCACAAATCTAAGACAGTTTGGCTATATAATTCTGTTTAAATTATTATGATTATTCTGAGTGGCATCAAGTCTGTAAATACAATGGAAAAACCCAAAGAGCTTCTTACTGTCTAAAGGATGATTATGAAGCTCTATGTACATAGCTCCCATACTACTTAACTCATATTACTACTTCATTGCTACTTCACTATTTGAACGGCCCACAGTTCATAATATAAAAGAAAGAGAGTCCATCTTACAAGCTGTATTGAGATTAGAGGTAATATTGGAATGCCAATAACCAGGCAGATTTTTACAATCATATGTCTAATCAACACAAGTGCCAGGCTATTAATGAACTGCACAGACTATTTAGAAGCCTAAGACTCTGTACCCACCCTGAAAGACCTTTAAGACTAGTTGAGGAGCTTGTATCTGGTTCACTTTTTGAGAAATTGCCCATATAAATAATATGCCGCAGAGCTTTATTTGTATCTTCATGTTACATAATTAGATAAGTGAATCAGAATTTCTTTCTTTTAGAAAAATATAAAAATATTCAGCAATCTGAAACCAAAAACCTGATAAATAGCTAGCTTTTGGAATTAAGCTTATAAAATTATATGATTATTCATGATAAAATTTTAAATTTTTACATACGTTAAATAAGTTTAAATAAAACTTGTTATGAATTTAAGGATGTGTGTAGCGAAGATAATTTTCCTGTTAAGTAATGTTATAGAAATAGTTCAATGGCTTCGCCCATGGCATTTTCTTATATGTTTTTACTTTCAGTAAAATTTTATAAACATTCTGTTATTCACATTTTTTTTAAATCTTGGGTAGTTCTGCCATTTTCAACCTGTTAGAAAAATCTTGGTTGATCTTGCTTAATGATTAGCTATTCGGATCAGGTTTCTTTGTGGATTCTAATTTGCCCCGGTTTCTCTTAAAAACTATATATCTATAGATATATACTTAGATGTAAAATATTTATACACATACATGTATATGCATATATTCAATTCATCTGGTTTTGTCAAGTTGAATTATATTTTTTGCAGAAGAGTTTGTCTTCTTAAATTATTGTAGAAAATTGTTGTGATATGTAATTGTACTGTTAATAATTAAATATATCTAAGTACAAATACTTAGATATATTTAATCTGTTTAATTTGTTTAATATATTTAATCTGTTTGTCATTCTGAGTCATTCTCTGAGTAACTCCCGCATAGGTAGGGGATTGATACATATACTTACTATTTTTGGAAATTCTACCATCTCACCAACCATGGGTTAGGCTAGGCTGGTCCCACATCCTCTCAATTTTATCACAATCCTTGTCAAAAAAAAAAAAAAAAACTCTTAAAAAATTGCAACAGGTTAGCTATAACCATCAACTTCCTTCATTTTAAAAGCCTAGAAAACTCATAGTTCTTAAGAATAACATATTCAATTATTTTTTAATTCATTTCAGAAACAAATTTATTCAAAATGTCCAGTTTAAATGCAACTTCTTTGAATAGTACTTTCTCCTTACTCAGCAGGGATATGGTATAAATCAACAGTCCTCAACCTTTTTGGCACCAGGGACCAGTTACACGGAAGACAATTTTTCCTTGTACTAGGCAGTAGGGGGGATGCTTTAGGGATGGTTCAAGCACATTACCTTTGTTGTGCACTTCATTTCTATTATTATTACATTGTAATACATAATGAAATAATTATGCAGCTCACCATAATATAGAATCAGTGGGAGTCCTGAGCTTGTTTTACTGGAACTAGATGGCCCCATTTGGGGGTGATGGGGACAGTGACAGATCATCTGGTATTAGATTCTTATAAGGTATGGACAATGTGGGTTCCTTGCATGTGCAGTTCACAATAAGGTTCCCATTCCTATGAGAATCTAATGCCACAGCAGATCTGACAGGAGACAGAGCTCAGGTGGTAATGTGAGCAATGGGGAGTGGCTGTAAGTACAGATGAAGCTTCACTTGCTTGCCTGCTGTTCATCTCCTGCTGTGTGGCCTAGTTCTGAATAGGCCATGTATAAGTGTCATTCCATGGCAAAGGGGTTGGAGACCCCTGAAATAAATTGTCCAAGAACTACATAGGTGTTCCCCATTTAAGATAACGGATAGTTAAATATCAGTATGTGCGGGAAAAATTCCTGAGATTTCTTCCCACTCTCCTTTCTTCAATTTAACATTCACCCTGGAGTTAGTAAAGATCTCAGACTATATACATATGATGCTGATTATGCACTAACCAGCTGTGTTACATCCTGAAAATTGTTGTCTGCTAAGCATTGTTTTCCAAATCTGTAAAACAAAAATCAAGAAATCTACCTCATGAGAGTTTTCTGGTAATACAATAAAAATAACCCTTGTGAAAAGCATAATAAACCTTTAGATGCAAAATATTAACATATTTTGATATATTCAAAAGAATAATGATGATGATCTTCTAACTAAAAGTAACAATGAAAATTTTCCTATTGTGAGGTAATACACTGACCAATCCATACCGTATTTCCACCTCTTCTTATCAATGATTAATTTCACTTCTTTTACTTCTAATTTATATTGTGAATTCTCATGAGTTTTGTTAGCAAGAACTCTTATCCTTCTCTCTGCTCACCCTTAGGTACCTCAGGGCCCTCTAACCAATATCAACTTTCTGGCACCTAAATGTTTGAGGTCCGCACCAAACTGAGTGTGACTCATATGAAAAAAAAAAAAAATGTGGCCTTAAGTTATCTCTTTTGAGTAGATGTATCTCTTTCCTAACTGATAGATCCGTTAAATCTCTCTCCAAAATATTTCCACTTCTCAAACACAGTGGGACACTACTCATATTACTTGATGAAACACATATTTTTTATTATGTCCCCTCTAAAAAAGAGATGATTGGCAATACAAACAGGAAAGCTTATGTGAAGACAAGACCATATATCCCTCATCCCTTTTCTGTGATAAGATTAATCTTTAGTGACATTATTTATGAGCTTATGAAAATTTGTCATTACTTGGAAATTCTTCCTGCAAGTTCAATACCTTCAAAACCTTCATATTTCTGTGCTTCTCTTAAACAGGAAAACAGAATTCCCACTCAAATGTTTTGACAAGGACTGCTTTGGAACCATTATAAGATGCCATCATAGTTGTGAGTATTATTTTCATTCATTCTCAATTCTGTTCTCCTTCTAATTGATAGCAGTACTATTTCCAAACATTTTCTTTCATTAAAGAGTTTAAAAACTGATTACTGTTATGTAAGGTGTAACTCTTCACAGGTGTACTTCACAGTTGCTCACTTTCTGATAATATACACAAAGTGTCAAAATCCTCACACCCAGATTAGAAATTCTAGAATTTAAGGATTTTGTTTTAAAGCTACAGGGCTATTCATTTTCTTACTAAATCAGTTAGGAGCCCAATACATATTGTGATTAATGTTCTCATATCATCATTGTTTAGAGTTTAGAGACAGACAGAAAATACTTCTCCACATATCAATGAGACTATATGGTCTTCCTGTGTTTAGCTTATTTCACTTAGCACAAAGTCCTCTAGGTTCATCCTTGTTGTTGCAAATGACAGAATTTTCTCCTTTTTTGAGGCTGAATAGTATTTCATTGTGTAAATACGTATATCAAAACATCATATTTTGCCCCATTAATGTATATGATTATTATTTGTCAATGATAAATAATATTAATAATAAATACTTCTCATGTCTGTGCTTACTAAAGTTTGGTTGAACTATAAACATTCTCTGAAGATGGATCTAGTGTCAGTTCAGAGATGTAGAGAGCTGGAAAGAGCGTCACTTCCACACTTAAAAACTGTAAATGAATGATTTTCTTGAACTCAACATAAAGCTGAAGTCAGAGGGCTACCGTCTAACTCAAAATCTGGGAAGTGGCAAAGCCTAAAAGAAGACACATGCCCTGAGCATTTTCTTACCTGAGGTAAATGCTCTCATGCCATATAAAGTGATAACAAGAATTCAGCTAAAATTTTTAAAGCAAATGTCTAAAAGTTCTAAGTAGGATGAAAGCCTTTCAGGACTGTAGATACAGATGAATTACACTCTGTTGTGAACTTTCCTCTGTGGATGTCCAAGCACTTTTACGGAAGAGTAGGGAGAATCATGGTAAAGCTGCTCTGGTGGTATTTTAACCTTTGTGGGCCATATGATCCTGGTCACACCTACTTATCCCATCCATTGTATCTGAAAAGCAGTTGTAGACTTCTTGATACATGGATGTGACTGTTTTTGAATAAAACTTCATGGATTCATACATTTGTATTTCATGCAATTTCTATGTTTCACAAATATTGTTTCTTTTGATTGTTAAAACCATTTTAAAATGTAAAATAATTCTTAGCTTCCATCTGTACAGAAACAGGTAGTAGATTGGATTTGGTCAGTAGGTTGTAGTTTTCTGACTCCTGGTGTAGGAGGTAAAGTTTCTCCAACATCTGAAATATTCACATTCTAAAAAGAAATGTGTAAGATCCTCATAATTTTCTACTATTGCTGTAACCAATTACCACAAATTGAGTGACTTAATGTAACAAAAATGTATCATCTCACAGTGCTAGGGGTAACAAGTCCAGGCACCATGTAGCTCACTTGAGATTCTCTGCTCTGGGTTTCACTGGGCTGAACTCAACATCAGTAGGGCTGATGAAGGCTTGAGAGAAGAATCTGTTTCCAGGCTTATTTCAAGTTCTTGTCAGAATTCAGTTCCATGTAGTTGTAGGATTGAGGTCCCTGTTTTCTTGCTGGCTGTCAGCAGGAAATCTCTCCAAATCCTAGACGAGAATGGAACCGTTCAAGTCTAGCAACATCAAGTCAAATCCCTCACACACTTCAAATCTGACTCCTGCCTTACCTCTCTGAAGCATCTCTTCTTTCTTATCTCTTGTTTTTCATTTCTCTGAATTATTCTTGCACTTGGATTTTTTTGGCAAATCTAGGAAAATCTCTCTCTTAAAATTTGGAGTTACCAAAATTAATTCCATCTATAAAGTTCCTTTTGTCTTGTAAGGTAACACATTCACAAGCACAACCCTGGAGATGAATAGAAATCATGAGAAGAGAAGCAGATGTCAAAAATTCCATGACGCCACCACAAGCTAGTCCTCCAATCTTGTCAAGTTGTTGAGAGATCCAATCCTTTCACCTCACCCTTTTCTTATAACAGCATCTCTCTGCCTAAAGAGAAGTAAGCACAAACATGTAAACTCCAAAAACCCTTGTATTAAAACTGAACATGAATGTGTTTATTACCATCAGCTTTGTCAGATAGTAGGCTGCCTGTTGAACAATCTCACACAATGGCAACATAGATTTTACAGGTCAGGAATATAAGCAAAAATCTGTGAACTATGTCACAAGAAATAATTTTGGTAAATAGCTCTTAAATGTACCAAAAATATCATTTTGCACTCCAACTAAACTGTCAGCAAGAGTCATTATAGCTGTACTGTTGGAAATAAAACAGCTGTAATGGTGACAATTTATTAATGCCTTTCTAGTTTGGGTTTCTAAAATGACCTGGAATGATTTTTAGGCCAGCTGAGGTTTCATGGACCAACTAAATAGAAAGCAACAAATGAAAGTTAACTCTTAGCTTTATTTTATGTAGGTATTCTGTAAAGTCAGATAATTTGTTTCAAAATTACACTGTATGCCACAGTGATGAGAATAACTCTAAATATATTATATTTTCCAACTACATTCATATTTTTGATTACGGAAGAGTAATGTTATACAGAATGATCCCATGGTAGAACATAAAGAGCACTGTGAAAAATTAGTTCTGGTTTTCCTCTATGGCCTTGGACAAATCTCAGTCTGGACCTCTATTTTCTGACCCATAAAACCAGAATGATACCTCATATTCACAATATGCTTCCCAATAAAAATTTTAAGCTGTACATTTGAGGATAAAGCACTCATAAGCACATTGAACAAATCAGACATAATTACAATGCAATCTGTACTTAGAGTATAATGATGTCTTCTAGTGTTTATAAAAATATTCACAATGAATACATTGTTCATTGGGATGACCTTCAGCTTGTGTTAGTGTAGAATTCTTTGCTCTCCATATCCTAGTCCCTCACATACTCATTAAGCAATATTCTTTCATGTTCCGGTAAACATGTTTGCTTTGTGATACAGACTTAACAGGGTACTGTGCTTCTTATTTCCTCTTAGCAGTTATACCCTGCTTTATGACCCACTGGGCCCTAAATTTATTACCTGACATTTGTCATTGTAGCAGGTGTGTATTTGAGTGTCTCCATAGACACAAGTAAATAATTTATGAAACAGAAGTATGCACATCAATTGAGATTTTAAAAAATGTCTAAAATGTTGCTTTCCAAAAATGACTTAGCATAATTGTCACTTAGTGAGGATAATCTTAAGAAATGGCGGGTGGATTGATCCTGATGGATCAATCAGGAGATTGAGACCATCCTGGCTAACACGGTGAAACCCTGTCTCTACTAAAATTACAAAAAATTAGCCGGCGTGGTGCCAGGCGCCTGTAGTCCCAGCTACTCGGGAGGCTGAGGCAGGAGAATGGCGTGAACCTGGGAGGTGGAGCTTGCAGTGAGCTGAGATCTGGCCACTGCACTCCAGCCTGGGTGACAGAGCAAGATCCCGTCTCAGAAATAAATAAATACATACATACATACATACATACATAAAATAAAATAAAATAAAATAAATTATGTGTGTGTGTGTGTGTGTGTATAACTAAGCTCCACAAGTTATTTTTATATTTTGTAATTCACAGTTGATATCTGCATAAGCGTATTTACTTTTAATGATCCCTAGGTGATTCTGAGGTCGCTCCAGGTGGAAGCCATCATTCCAGGTTTTCTCCTTCTGATTTTGTAGAATATACAGAGGCTTGGTGCCAGTATCCAAGGTCTTTATTTTTCCTGAATATAGTTTTGATGTTTTATTAGCAGTCTAAAATGACCAATGGTAGAGGAACAAAAAGGTTTTAAATGAAAGAACAAACAACTCCAATTTTCTATTTTTTTACTGTAAAAGGTTTGTAAGTAATTCATTAAAACAATATAAAAATTAAAAAACTGAAAATTGTCAATTACATGGAAATTTTACTTTTATCCATTCATTTCAGGATTTATTAAACAGTTGAATTATTAAATACAGATGGTATCTACTTCACAATATGCTCATAAAGAACCAGAATATTACTAAATATGATGTCAGTAGGATTGAATTTTGAGGGACATGTGTTTATAATTACTATATTATTCTGAACTCCACGTAATCAGGAAAACATGCTTATATGTGCATATCTAGATGCATGTACATATGGTTATGCATATATAAATGTATAATATATCTGTGTTAAACACATAAATGCAAAGCTGGTACTTAAGACAATCATGAAGATGACATGTGACTTTGTCACTTACTTATTTCCCAGATTAGCACACTTCTGGAAATACACCTCCTAAGTTTCACTTTTCCCAGATACTTATAAACTCTATTTTTCATATATGGTCTTGCTTTCTTTCATTTGTCATCTTTTCCCTAAGATGATAACTTTCTAAGCTCGGTAGCAAATTTTAGAATATTAAAAGGGAGAATCTTAAAGAAAAAATATTCCATAGTCATGAAATTTTAGGTACCATAAATTTAGGTACTAAAAGACTTTAACCTCAATAATTGCTGACACCTCTCCATTCCCTTGTGTAGAGAGGACTCAGCAATTATGAAGGTTAAAGTCTTTTCCAGACTCCCAGAGTCCATTTCTGTTATACCAGTATCCTTAAACATTGTTCCATATTGAAATTTTAAAATCTCAATTGTAGTCTTTTCTTAATTTTTCTAAACATTCAGTATGTTGTAATAGTTACCAACTAATGAAAAAGTAGAAAACAAATAGTAAGCAAAACGTTAAACCAGTCTTTCTTAATGGAGAGTATCAAGTGCACAACACCTTCCAGGCACTGTGCCACCAGGACACCTTCACAAAAAACTGGACTAACTATTGACTGAAAGGTTCAAAATTGTTAGCTGTCAATTGATTGGAAGGTTCAAAATTGTTAGGTTGTCAATTCCCTCATGTTTATGCATATATTCAATACCATTCAAATAAAAATCCAAGAGTAATATTTTATAGAAATTAAGAAGTTGCTTCTAAGATTTATATGGAAATCCAAATACTTAGCCAGCCAAAATAATCTTAAAGAGGAAGAACAAAGCAGAAGGATTTACGTTTTCTGATCCCATGACTTACTGGCCAAGCATGGTTCCTCACATCTCTAATCTCAGCACTTTGGGAGGCTGAGGCAGGTAGATTGCTTGAGCCCAGGCATTTGAGACTATCCTGAACAATATGGCAAAATCCTGTCTCTGCCAAAAATATACAAAAATTAGCCAAGCATGGTGATGCATGCCTGTAGTCCCAGCTACTTGGGAGGCTAAGGTGGGAGGATTGCTTGAGCCCAGGAGGTGGAGGTTGCAGTGAGCCAAGATCATGGTACTACACTCCAGCCAAGATTTACTGTAAATTTTCATTAAGCAAGACAATTTATGGTCTTACCATGATAATAGACAAATAGATCAATAGAACAGAATCCATATTCCAGAAATGTGCCCACACACTATGCAAATTAATTTTCTATTAAGTAGTAAAATTAAATCAATGGGGTAATATTAGTCTTTGCAGTAAATGATGATGAAACAACTTGATATACATACAGGAAAAAAAATTAGCATGGATCCATAATGAAATCACTCCCAAAAATTGATTTGAGATGACTCATAAACCTGAAAGTAAAGGCTAAATGTCTAAAGTTTTCAGAAGAAAGCATAGAAGAATATCTTTGTGACTTACAGTAGATACTGTTTCTTAGAAAGTAAAAAAGGAACAAACAGCTTTAACCATGAAAAGAGATTTGGATTTATTCATAATTAAAAACTTCTGCTTTTTAAAAGTCTTCCTGAAGCAATAGGAGATATTTAGAAATCATATATCTGATAAATGACTTGTATCTACAATATATAAAGAACTCTAACCATTCAATAATTAAAAGACAAACAATTTAACACCATTGGGAAAAGACTTGAATATGAAATTTAAGAGATGGATATAAGCAAAATCTGTAAACACATAATAAATGCTCAGTATCATCTGTCATGAGGGCAAAGTCACAATGAGAAGATTCACTCCTTGCACTTAATAGAACTGTTGAGTCTTGGGGGACAAGGTATAAGAGAAAGATCTAGCATTGTAGCAGATGTGGAACAGTTTGATCTAGAGTGAAAAATGGTACAACCACTGAAAAATAGTTTGACAGTTTCTAATAAAATTTCACAAATACCTATCCTATAACCCAGGAACTACACTCTGACCCATTTACATAAAGGAATTAAATACCCGAATCCTCAAAAAAAACCTTTTAAAAATTAGTTCATAGTAACTTTATTCATAATAGGCAATAATTATAAACAACCAAATATTCATCAGTGAGTGAATAAATAAATTGTGGTATATTAATACATTGGAGTATTTTTTTCTGTTATAAATTGGAACAAACTACTGATTTATTTAACATTTGAGTACATTTAAAAACATGTTATGGAAAGATGTCAGATATAAAAAAACTACATATTCCATAAATCAATTTACAGGAAGTTCTAGAACAGACAAAGCAAATCTATTATGGAGAGTAAACTTTTCACTTTTTCTGTTTTTCTTTTGGAAGAGGAGAGTTAACTAAAAAGAACTACTAAGAAACTTTCTGGAGAAGATGAAAATGCAGTCAATTTTGACTGAGTTGATGCTTACATGGTGTATTCACTTGTCAAATCTCAACTAACTGTACACATAAAATTTACACATTTAATTGTACATAAATTAATCCTCAGTAAATTCCCGTCCAATAAGAAAAAAAATCAATATTTTAATTGTTTCTAACTCCAGGCATCGACATCAGCATTGTGAAATTGTCTTCTAACTTTTAATCACTTTGTGTGCTGTTTAATGACCTCAGCTTGGAAGACACCGAGATGGAAATGCTTACTTTCCCTCACTAAAGTGAGACATTAAAGTAGTGATCACTGGAGCCCAAGGACGTTTTTATGCTGTCAGCATCCCCCAGGCCAATTGGTTTTCTCTGGCTCCAAGTATCCCAAAATCCTTCACTTGAGACAGAGGACACTGAGGATGAAGCATCACTGTGATTGACACAGCTTTATTGTGAGGACAATGCTTGGTGACAATTCCCTCCTTGCCCATTTCCTCTTTATTTTGTACCTCTGTGATCTCCTCACTATGACTAGGGCTGTAGGGCAAAGTACCTTTGAAATAAAAAAGGTTTGGTCTCTGACTGGAGGGGTTCTGAAATTTCCCACAAGGAGCTGGGACAAATAAAAACTGTCCCTGTTTTACCAAGGTCCAGGTCTCAGGAGATGCATGCAATTAAAACGCTAGTCCTTGGCCTCCACTGGTGGCCCATGGTAGGACCAACCTCTCCCTGGCAGCACTCCTGGGCTCAGGTCACTCCTGCTCCTGGACTCACCTGGTGCTGAGGATCAGCCCGGACAGGAGAGGCAGCAAGTAGTGTGCTGGGCTGATTTTCATGCTGCTGCCTGCCAGGCCCTCCTTCCCTCACTGCCTTCATGCTCTCCTGGGGGTTCTGTCTCTCCCTCTCCTCTGTGTCTGGTTCTGTCATTGCTGGCTGAGAGTCCTCTCCTAAGACTTGCAGGCAGAAGTGGACTAATCAGCAGGTGCCTTGCAAAGGTTGGGCACGGAAAGTAGCTTTAGGAGCAGGGTATCCTGTCTGGTGAGTACTGTCCGGGACCCTGTCTGGGAGTGCCACTGCTCCTGAGCCCTGAGGAAGAAAGGTGCTCTGGAGAGGAGGTTTAAAATAGTATTCTAAAGGAGGTTCCAAGATGGCCGAATAGGAACAGCTCCAGTCTACAGCTCCCAGAGTGAGCGATGCAGAAGATGGGTGACTTCCGCATTTCCAACTGAGGTGCCAGGTCCATCTCACAGGGGCTTGTTAGACAGAAGGTACATCCAGTGGATCATGGAGGTTGGAGGGCATCACCTCACCTGGAAGCACAAGGGTCAGGGAATTCCCTTTCCTAGCACAGGGAAGCTGTGACAAACGGTACCTGGAAAATCGGAACACTCCCACCTTAATACTGCGCTTTTCCAATGGCCCTAGCAAATGGCACACCAGGAGGTTATATCCCATGCCTGGCTCAGAGTGTCCCACGCCTACCCCCACGGAGCCTTGCTCACTGATAGCACAGCAGTCTGAGATCCAACTGCAAGGCAGCAGGGAGGCTGGGAGAGGGGCGTCCACCATTGCTGAGGCTTGAGTAGGTAAACAAAGCGGCCAGGAAGTTTGAACTGGGTGTAGTCCACCGCAGGTCAAGGAGGCCTGCCTGCCTCTGTAGACTCCACTTCTGGGAGCGTGGCATAGCTGAACAAAAGGCAGTAGAAACTTCTGCAGACTTAAACGTCCCTGTCTGACAGCTTTGAAGAGAGTAGTGGTTCTCCCAGCACAGAGTTTGAGATCTGAGAAGGGACAGACTGCCTCCTCAAGTGGGTCCCTGACCCCCAAGCAGCCTAACTGGGAGATACCTCCCAGTAGGGACTGACTGACACATCATACGGCTGGGTGCCCCTCTGAGACAAAGCTTCCAGAGGAAGGATCAGGCAGCAGCATCTGCCATTCTGCAGTATTTGCTGTTCTGCAGCCTCCGCTGGTGATACCCAGGCAAACAGGGTCTGGAGTGGACCCCCAGCAAACTCCAACAGACCTGCAGTGGAGGGTCCTGACTGTTAGAAGGAAAACTAACAAACAGAAAGGACATCCACACCAAAACCCCATCTGTACGTCACCATCACCAAAGACCAAAGGTAAATAAAACCACAAAGATGGGGAGAAACCGGACCGGAAAAGCTGAAAATTCTGAAAATCAGAGCACTTCTTCTCCTCCAAAGGAATGCAGCCCCTTGCCAGCAATGGAACAAGGCTGGAAGGAGAATGACTATGATGAGTTGAGAGAAGAAGGCTTCAGATGATCGGTAATAGCAAACTTCTCCAAGCTAAAGGAGAATGTTCAAACCCATCGCAAAGAAGCTAAAAACTTTGAAAAAAGATTAGACAAATGGCTAACTAGAACAGACAGTGTAGAGAAGTCCTTAAATGACCTGATTGAGCTGAAAACCATGGCACGAGAACTACGTGCTGCATGCACAGCTTCATTAGCTGATTTCATCAAGTGGAAGAAAGGGTATCATTGATTGAAGATCAAATGAATGAAATCAAGTGAGAAGAGAAGTTTAGAGAAAAAAGAGTAAAAAGAAATGAACAAAGCCTCCAAGAAATATGGGACCATGTGAAAAGACCAAATCTATGTCTGACTGGTGTACCTGAAAGTGATGGGTAGAATGGAACCAAGCTGGAAAACACTCTGCAGGATATTATCCAGGAGAACTTCCTCAACCTAGCAAGTCAGGCCAACATTCAAATTTAGGAAATACAGAGAACACCATAAAGATACTTCTCGAGAAGAGATACTCCAAGACATGTAATTGTCAGATTCACCAAAGTTGAAATGAAGGAAAAAATATTAAGGGCAGCCAGAGAGAAAGGTCAGGTTACCCACAAAGGGAAGCCCATCAGACTAACAACGAATTTCTTGGCAGAAACTCTACAAGCCAGAAAAGAGTAGGGGTCAATCTTCAACATTCTTAAAGAAAAGAATTTTCAACCCAGAATTTCATATCCAGCCAAACTAAGCTTCATAAGTGAAGGAGAAATAAAATCATTTAAAGACAAATAAATGTTGAAAGATTTTGTCACCACCAGGCCTGCCTTATAAGAGCTCCTGAGGAAGCACTAAACATGGAAAGGAACAACCGGTACCAGCCACTGCAAAAACATGCCAAATTGTAAAGACCATCAATGCTAGGAAGAAACTGCATCAACTAACGAGCAAAATAAACAGCTAACATCATAATGACAGGATCAAATTCACACATAGCAATATCAACCTCAAATGTAAGTGGGCTAAATTCTCCAACTAAAAGACACAGACTGGCAAATTGGATAAAGAGTCAAGACCCATCAGTGTGCTATATTCAGGAGACCCATCTCACGTGCAGAGATACACATAGGCTCAAAACAAAGGGATGGAGGAAGATCTACCAAGCAAATGGAAAACAAAACAAAAGCAGGAGTTGCAATCCTAGTCCCTGATAAAAACAGACTTTAAACCAACAAAGATCAAAAGAGACAAAGAAGTCCATTACATAATGATAAAAGGATCAATTCAACAAGAAGAGCTAACTATTCTAAATATATATACACCCAATACAGGAGCACCCAGATTTATAAAGGAAGTCCTTAGAGACTTACAAAGAGACTTAGACTCTCACACAATAATAATGGGAGACTTTAACACCCCACTGTCAACATTAGACAGATCAACAAGACAGAAAATTAACAAGGATATCCAGGAACTGAACTGAGCTCAGCACCAAGTGGACCTAATAGACATCTACAGAACTCACCACCCCAAATCAACAGAATATACATTCTTCTCAGCACCACATCACACTTATTCCAAAACTGACCACATAGTTGGAAGTAAAGCACTCCTCAGCAAATGTAAAAGAACAGAAATTGTAACAAACTGTCTCTCAGACCACAGTGCAATCAAACTAGAAGTCAGGATTAAGAAACTCACTCACAACTGCTCAACTACATGGAAACTGAACAACCTGCTCCTCAATGAGTACTGGACACATAATGAAATGAAGGCAGAAATAAAGATATTCTTCGAAACCAATGAGAACAAGGAGAGAATGTACCAGAATCTCTGGGACACATTTAAAGCAGTGTGTAGAGGGAAACTTATACCACTAAATGCCCACAAGAGAAAGAAGGAAAGATCTAAAATTGACACCCTAACATCACAATTAAAAGAACTAGAGAAGCAAGAGCAAACACATTCAAAAGCTAGCAGAAGGCAAGAAATAACTAAGATCAGAGCAGAACTGAAGGAGATACAGACACAAAAAACCCTTAAAAAAATCAATGAATCCAGGAGCTGGTTTTTTGAAAAGATCAACAAAACTGATAGACCACTAGCATGACTAATAAAGAAGAAAAGAGAGAACAACCAAATAGATGCAATAAAAAATGATAAAGGGGATATCACCACTGATCCCACAGAAATACAAACTACCATCAGAGAATACTATAAACACCTCTATGCAAATAAACTAGAAAATCTAGAAGAAATGGATAAATTCCTGGACATATATACCTTTCCAAGACTAAACCAGGAAAAAGTTGATCCCTGAATAGATCAATAACAGGTTCTGAAATTGAGGCAATAATTAATAGCCTACCAACCAAAAAAAGTACAGAACCAGAAGGATTCATAGTTGAATTCTGCCAGAGGTACAAAAAGGAGCTGGTACCATTCTTCTGAAACTATTCCAATCAATAGAAAAAGAGAGAATCCTCCTTAACTCATTTTATGAGGCCAACATCACCCTGATACCAAAGCCTGGCAGAGACATAACAAAAAAAGAGAATTTTAGACCAATATCCCTGATGAACATTGATGCAAAAATCCTCAATAAAATACTGGCAAACCGAATCCAGCAGCACATCAAAAAGCTTACCCACCATGATCAAGTGGGCTTCATCCCCGGGATGCAAGGCTGGCTCAACATATGGAAATCAATAAATGTAATCCAGCATATAAACAGAACCAAAGACAAAAACCACATGATTATCTCAAGAGATGCAGAAAAGGCCTGCTCATGGGTAGGAAGAATCAATATTGTGAAAATGGCCATACTGCCTTCAGTAATTTATAGATTCAATGCCATCCCCATCAAGCTACCAATGACTTTCTTCACAGAATTGGAAAAAAAAACTACTTTAAAGTTCATATGGAACCAAAAAAGAGCCTGCATTGCCAAGACAATCCTAAGCCGAAAGAACAAAGTTGGAGGCATCATGATACCTGACTTCAAATTATACTACAAGACTACAGTAACCAAAACAGCATGGTATTTGTACAAAAACAGAGATATATACCCATGGAACAGAACAGAGCACTCGGAAATAATACTACATATCTATAACCATCTGATCTTTGACAAACCTGACAAAAACAAGAAATGGGGAAAGGATTCCCTATTTAATAAATGATGCCAGGAAAAAATGGCTAACCATATGTAGAAAGCTGAAACTAGATCCCTTCCTTACACCTTACACAAAAATTAATTCAAGATGGATTAAAGACTTAAATGTTATACTTAAAACCATAAAAACCCTAGAAGATAACCTAAGCAATACCATTCAGGCCATAGGCACGGGCAAAGACTTCTTGACTAAAACACCAAAAGCAATGGCAACAAAAGCCAAAATTGACAAATGGGATCTAATTAAAGAGCTTCTGCACAGCAAAAGAAACTACCATCAGAGTGAACAGGCAACCTACAGAATGGGAGAAAAATTTTACAAGCTATCCATCTGACAAAGGGCTAATATCCAGAATCTACAAAGAACTTAAATAAATTTACAAGAAAAAATCAAACAATCCCATCAAAATATGGGCAAAGGATATGAACAGACTCTTCTCAAAAGAAGACATTTATGCAGCCAACAGACACTTGAAAAAATGCTCATCATCACTGGCCATCAGAGAAATGCAAATCAAAACCACCAGGAGATGGTTCTCACAGCAGTTAGAATGTCGATCATTAAAAGTCAGGAAACAACAGGTGCTGGAGGGGATGTGAAGAAATAGGAACACTTTTACACTGTTAGTGGAACTGCAAACTAGTTCAACCATTGTGGAAGACAGTGTGGCAATTCCTCAAGGATCTAGAATTAGAAATACCATTTGACCCAGCCATCCCATTACTGGGCATATACCCAAAGGATTATAAATCATGCTGCTATAAAGACATATGCACAAGTATGTTTGTTGCGGCACCATTCACAATAGCAAAGACTTGGAACCAACCCAAATATCCATCAATGATTGACTGGATGAAGAAAATGTGGCACATATACACCATGGAATTCTGTGCAGCCATAAAAAAGGATGAATTCATGCCCTTTGTAGGGACATGGATGAAGCTAGAAACTAGCATTCTGAGCAAACTGTCGCAAGGACAGAAAACCAAACACCACATATTCTCACTGATAGTTGGGAATTCAACAATGAGAACACTTAGACACAGCAGGGGGAACATCACATACTGGGGCCTGTCATGGAGGGTAGCGGGGGAGGGATAGCATTAGGTGATATACCTAATGTAAATGACGAGTTAACAGGTGCAGCACACCAACATGGCACATGTATACATATGTAAGAAACCCGCATGTTGTGCACATGTACCCTAGAACTTAAAGTATAATTAAATAAACAAAATAGTATTCTAATTAGAAATGCATAATCAGCCCCCTAATATGAGAGTGGAAGCACAGCAGGAGTAAGCAGCATCTAGAAATGAACCTTGAATCTCTAATGCCATTGCAAGCTTCTTGACCAGTAAACATGGACTAGAAAAAGAGATTAAAAATGATACAAACTTCTGCTGTTTTGAAGATTCTTGATCTTTCTCTGACTTCAGTCTCTGCTCCCACCAGCCTCTGCCAGGTGATTGAAGTTGGAAAGTGGAGTTTATCTATCTACAAGGGTCCTTTTCCTCAGGGTGACACTCAGTAGGGAGACCTAAATAAAGAGAAATTACTCAATGGGATAACAGTAATTAACTGAGAGTGGTGGGATTGGAAGGGGGAGGACTTTGTTTGTCTTTTTTTTTTTCCCCTGAATTTTTCTTGGGAATGAAGAACCCAACCAACTGTAATTTGAAAAATATCTTATACAAATAAAATGGCATTTTTTTCTCACAATGTTTTACATAATTCTAGAAACTAGAACCACCTTCACCTACTGAAATGTACAACCTAGGAACTGTAAGATGTGGTCTATTTGGGGATTCTGACAAAATATTCAGGGTAAATTCATGTTTGTAAATCAGGTCCTCACACATTATTTCATTGGTTCCTCATAACACTCAGCCCAGTGAATTAGGGATTAATCGTATTAACTGTTGTAGCTATGAGAAAACCAAGCCTCATCAATATTTGGGGTTGATTAGCAGAGGAAAAAAAAATAACAGATTTCTGGCTGTCCTGAATCATCAGCCCTTCTGCTGAAAACGTTTCATCTAGTCCAGGGCTTGGCACAAAATTGCAGTTCAGTGAAACTTGGAGTGAATAGAAGAAATGAAGGTCAAAACCAAGCTGATCTCTGGAAATTCCTGTTTGTAGAGTTCAGCTTATATTCTTCATCTTAGGGGTAAGATATTTATAAAGTAATTTTAAGAACCATGTCCCTTGTATTCTAAAATTTTTAAAACATATTATTTGTAGGAGAAAAAATATTTGTGACCTTTATTATACAAATGATATGCATTTTAAAACCAATCCTTAAAGTTTCTGTTCTTAATAAATTGAAATGTCAGATATTTGTATGGGACAAAAAATACTGCTTTAATATTCCATGTTATTAAAATTCAGTTAATAGAAGCTTGTGTGACCTAGATACCAGTCCCTTCAGCAATAGTAAAACTGACAGCAAATAAAACTAGGCATATCAAAGTCAACACACTTGGGAAGTGCATGTCATTTGGAGGAAAAAGAAACGACATTATGCTTTGCTAAAACAGAGCTCTCACCCCAAAGCGGAGTGGGAAATATTTTTCAGTTTGCTCTTAATGGGGTTTTCTTACAACACTGCTCAGTTTGGAAGATGATGTTTTAAGCTGCATGTGCAACAAGGACATATGAATTCTTGGTTATAAGAAAAATAATTGCCAGGAAATGACATTCACATTTTTGGAACACCTTTTTTTGCATATTAAGATAGTACTTATCATCTCACATTCCCATTGAGAAGCCAAGTGCACTAGTTATTTTTATTATTCTCTTATTTAGAAGTTGAGGAGAGGCTCAGGGAGGCTAGGTAACTTGCTAAAGATCACTCTGTAACTAATACAGTGGAGATGGCATTCACATTCGGTCTGCATTAGTCTCACTCTAAAACTTACGCTTTCTTGAGGAATACTGTACAGGGAAAGATCTTTTTTTTTATAGTGTATTATTCTTTTTTAAAATACCTAAATAAAGAAAGATATTTCACAACTCAAAGTGTATCATTTCTATTAGATATACCAGCATTAAGTAACAACCAACCTTCCAGTTTTTCAACTAAGAAAAATAATCAACAGACTGACTTTTAGACTATATTTACACTGTGCTTAACAACTGTTTTAGCTGTGTTTAACAATTCTGTTTTGCTGGAGTATCAAGCTCCCATAAATAACTCCATGGATAGTTGGCCCATTATATATTTCCTTTTTTGGTGTGGGGTGGAGAGGGGGAAACAGGATCTCACTATGTCACCCAGGCTGGAGTGCAGTGGTGCAATCTTGGCTCACTGCAGCCTCTGTCTCCCAGGCTCAAGCGATCCTCCCACCTCAGACTCCTGAGTAGCTGGGACTACAGGTGAGTGCCACTATGCCCAACTAATTTTTGTATTTTGTTGTGGAGACAGGGTTTTGCCATGTTGCCCAGGCTGGCCTTGATCTCCTAATCAAGCAATCCGCCCATGTTGGCTTCCCAAAGTGCTGAGATTTCAGGCATGAGCCACTGTGCCTGGCCCTGTTATATATTTTCTGCAAGCAGGAAAATATGTTAACTTAACATGGGTTGAGTGAATCAGGGACGCCCGTCCTGGAAGGTGAGCCTAAGTGAGATTTTGGAAACAACTGCAGATTGAATAGCTGCAGGATTGTATTATATCCTGAATTACCATACCAATCTACCTCTCAAAAGTTGTTTTTCTTCCTGTGAAATTGCAGGACTGTAAGTCTTCATTGCCTGTGACATTCTGTTTTACGGTCACAAGAAAATTTAAATGCAGAATTATTTTTATGGCTTCAGAGTATGGGTACATAAATTGCAGTGATCAAGCAGTGCAGACAGCAGCCTCACTTATCCTACAGTACTGCCGTATGCTGAGTCCCTGGTAGGTTGAGGGAGAAGTGTTTGCTGCAGCCTCACCCCAGCCTAAAGAATATCAGAAAAGTCCAGGCAGTCCCCTCTAAGCCCCTCCATTATAAAATCTGAGATTTGGGGCAATACAGGCTAAATAGAATAAGGATGAATTTACTGAAAATAACCTACACTGTGAACTTTGATTTCAGTCATAACTGAATCCATCTTATAATTGAAGTTGAACTTAGTTGATATTATCTAAAGCCTATTATTTTGAGTATATCAAATTTCTACCCAATAGTTTTTTTTTTTAATCATGTAATAATTGCTTATTAAGCTTCTATATACTAACCACTGTGTTAAGTACTGGGAGTTGATTCAGATAAACAAATAATTACGTTTGAGCCTCTAGGTTTACAATAGGAAGGTCGGACTTGGATAACGAGTCACACCAGAGTGAAAATCCCTGTGTTTTTGTTTCTCTTTTAATGAAATGTTCTGGTCTGCTTTCAAGATTTTTCTTCTTCCTTCATCTATTAAACTCTGGTGAACTCTGAGATTTGATCGTTAGCTTACTCCTTTTAATAGTCTAGATTTTTCTTTCTCCATCCAGGTGAGTTTATGATTTCTATGGTTTTCACTATGCCCAGTCAAATTCAGTATCACTTTCTTCTTTTTTGGTTTTCTTCTGCAAGTACTGGCACTTCTGTCAACTCATTTAAGTTATAAACCTAAGAGTTGTCCATTATTCCTATTTACACCCACTCCTCCTGCATCCAGTTAATTACCAAGTACTGAATATTTTCTCCTTAGTGCTAATTTATTCCAACAGCCACTCCTAACTCTATTATTATGGCTTTAGAAAATTTTGATTTCTCGATTTATATGCTCACCTCTAAGCTGTGTATCTGTGAGTCTAACCCTTTAAAGTATAACATAGACTTTAAGAACAGAACCATGGGTTATACCACACTTCAGGCTCAAGACTAGCACACATGGAAGACAAATTCCAATATCACTGATATTTGTATCCACAACCACAAAATGTTGGTTGGAATTTGTGGCTGAACACAAGCAAGTCGACCATCTGATAAAACAAAAATATCAACATCCTTTATAGGATTTTAACAAAGCACAAAGTCTTAGAACATAATAAAATAGAACACATGTTTGCAATGTGGATGAAAAAGTCAAACTGTAAAATATTTAAAGAAGTTTATTCTAAGCCTTTATGAGGGACCATGACCCAAGGGACAGTCTCAAGAGGTGCTGAGAACATGTGCTCAGGGTGGTTGGATCATAACTTGGCTTTATATGTTTTAGGAAGACATAAGAAGTCAATCAATAAATGTGATGTGTACACTGGTTTGATTCAGAAAGGCGAGGCAACTTAAAGTGAAGGAGGATAGTCAGCTTACAGGTCATAGGTGGATTCAAAGATTTTCTGAGTGGAAATTGGTTGAAAGAGTTAGTATTATCTAAAGACTTGGAATCCATAGAAAGGAGTGTGTGGGTTAAGATTAGGGATTGTGGAGATCAAGGTTACTATTATGTAGGTGAAGTCTTTCTTATAGGGATCTACCCTTAGACACAATAGATGTCAAATGCTATGAGAGGATGAGGTGATTGAAGTTTAATTGAGTTTAACAGTGTATCTTTTGTTTATTTTTATTGTTATTCTTTGTAGTACAAGACTTGCATCCTTTTTTTCATTCAAATTAGGTGTTGAAGATGGTGACAAAATTCCCAAATGCTCCTTATATCCTAATTAAGGAGCAGAAATATGTAGGACCTTAACTTCCTGCCAGTCAGTCTCACGGAGCTCAGCTGAAAACAAGCTCCTTGAGATACTTTCCAGCTTAAAATACCACTTAAAGCTCAGGTCGGTTGTTTGAATAAATGATGAAATGATTGATTGAGGTTGATCAAACGCATACTTGCTCCTATGTAGAAGAAAAGCCATGAAATAGCCATGCAAGACTGGACAAAACGATCAAGTAAAGTAGACAGTTGAGGCCATAATTCACCTCACATGCAGATTAAAGGAAGCCAAGGTAAAGGCAGAACATGACTTTGTGCTGTTCCCTAAATATATGGACACCAATGCAAAGAGAGGAGCATAAGGGGTGAGAAATACACCAATCACAAAATCAAGATTCATCACATCTGACTGAAAATATCAGGAAGAATTGGAATTATAAAAATAAAGCTACCACAGACTTTTGAGAATCAAGTCAATGAAAAGATGTCAAATCTAAGTAGTGATACATAGATAAGTAAATCAAAGGTACATCTGAATTAGGATTTAGGGCAAAACAGGGAAAGATAAAGAAGTATAGTTGCCCCTCAGTATCTGCAAGGGACTGGTTCCAGGACCACCTGTAAATACTAAAATCTGCAGATGCTCAAGACCCTTACATAAAATAGCATAGTATTTGCACATCGTTTGGTATACTACACCATTGCCAGATTACTTATAATACCTAGTGCAATGCCTACACATCACTATATTTACATGAATTCAACATAGTACTCAGTGCATAACAAATTCAATTTTGCTCTTTGGAACTTTGCAGAATTTAAAAAATATACTTTTCATCTGCAGTTGGTTGAATTCATGGACACAAAACCCATGGATACAGAGACTGATTGTGAAGCTTGAGAGACTGATATGTGTTATATATGCATTCACTATATATGAAATAAACATATAGAATATGTGTATATTGTGTAATATGTGCATAATATATTATATGAATTATAGATAGTATATATTATATGTGTTAATACAAACTAAAAATGGTCTGAGAAGGAGTTATTTGAGTCCTATATTTGAGTTCTTGTTGATGAACTGCAACCTAACTTAATAGGAAGCCAGTATTGAAAACCTAACTTAGGAGTATGTGCCTGTAACAATAGCTGAGTCTTGGTCAATCCCAGCAGCCATATTTCAACTACTCATACACCGCTGAGTGTTCAAACTATGTTCAAATAAGTCAAATGCCAACCTGTCACCAATTCAGCTGTTGCTGTACTTCACTTCTGATTTCTTTCCTTTTTTTGTCTATAAATTTTTTCTGGCCACAAGGCACCCCTGGAGTCTCTCTGAATCTGTTGTGATTCTAGAGGCTGCTTGGTTCATGAATTAGTTCTTTTTATCTTGCTCAATTAAACTTTGTCAAATTTAATTTGTCTGAAGTTTTCCTTTAACATATATAATATTTATGTATTATTTAATACATATTATTTTTAAGATATATGTTATATATATGAATATATATTCATATTCCAGTATGAATTTGCCAATCACATGTTGTACTGTGCTAAGTCATTTTTGAGGAACCTCAACCCCACACATTTTATCATTATTTTTGGCTGAATTTTAATATAAGGTATTATGTTTCCATTATCTGATTCCCGTGTCACACTCCCTCTTTTTCCATCCTTCCTCCCTCCCTCCCTCCCTTCCTCTTCTCTTCTCTTTCTTTTCTTTTCTTTTTTCTTTTCCTTCCCTCCCTGCTTTTCTGCCTGCCTGTCTGACTTCCTTCCCTCTTTCTCTCTCTCTCTCTTTCTCTCTCTCTCTCTCTTTCTTTCTCTTTCTTTCTTTCTTTCTTTCTTTCTTTCT